>NC_072419.2:4612934-4919130 GCF_028858775.2 Pan troglodytes | reverse complement strand
ATGTTTGTACAGATGGCGGCGCAGATATTTCCATGGATATGTAGATGGCGGTGTAGATATTTCCATGTTTATAGAGATAGCGTTGTAGTTATTTCCATGTTTATATAGATAGTGGTGTAGATATTTCCATGTATGTACACATGGCTGTGAAGATATTTCCATGTTTATAAAGATGGCGGTGTAGATATTTCCATGTTTATACAGATAACTTTGTAAGTATTTCCATGTTTATACAGATGGCGGTGTAGATATTTCGATGTTTATAGAGATAGCAATGGAGATATTTCCATGTTTATACAGATAGCGGTGTAGATATTTCCATGTTTATACTGATCACGGTGTAGATATTTTTATGTTTATAGAGATGGTGGTGTAGATATTTCCATGTTCATAGAGATAGCGGTGTTGATTTTTCCATGTTTATAGAGATAGCGGTGTGGGTATTTCCATGTTTATTCAGATAGGGGTGTAGATATTTCCATGTTTTTAGAGATATTGGTGTAGATATTTCCATATTTACACAGATTGCAGTGTAGCTATTTCCATCTTTCTACAGATGGCATTGTAGATATTTCCATGTTTATACAGATGGCGGTGTAGTCATTTCCATGTTTATATAGATGGTGGTGTAGATATTACCATGTTTATACACATCACGGTGTAGATATTTCCATGTTTATACAGATGCCTATGCAGATATTTCCATATTTATTCAGAGGGCTGTGTAGATATTTCTACGTTTATAGAGATGGCAGTGTATATATTTCCATGTTTCTACACATGACTGTGTAGGTATTTCCATGTTTATACAGATGGCTTTGTAGATATTTCCATGTTTATAGAGATAGCGGTGTAGATATTACCATGTTTATACAGATAGCGGTGTAGTTATTTCAATGTTTATATAGATAGCGGTGTAGATATTTCCATGTATATACACATGGCTGTGTAGATATTTCCATGCTTATACAGATGGCGGTGTAGATATTTCCACGTTTATATAGATAACTTTGTATGTATTTCCATGTTTATACAGATGACGGTGTAGATATTTCGATGTTTATAGAGATAGCAGTGGAGATATTTCCATGTTAATACAGATCACGGTGTAGATATTTCCACGTTTATACAGATCGTGGTGTATATATTTCCATGTTTATACAGATCATGGTGTAGATATTTCCATGTTTATACAGATGGCCGTGTAGATATTTCCATATTTATACAGATGTCTGTGTAGATATTTCCATGTGTATACAGATGGTATTGTAGCTATTTCCATGTTTATACAGATGGTGGTGTATATATGTCCATGTGTATTCAGATGACTGTGTAGATATTTCCATGTTTTTACAGATGGCAGTGAAGGTATTTCCATGTTTATAGAGATAGCGGTGTAGATATTTCCATGTTTGTACAGATGGCGGTGTTGATATTTCCATCTTTACACAGATGGCCGTGTAGATATTTCCATGTTTATACAGATGGCGGCGTAGATATTTCCATGGACATGCAGATGGCGGTGTAGTTATTTCCATGTTTATACAGATAGCGGTGTAGATATTTCCATGTATATACAGATGGCTGTGTAGATATTTCCATGTTTATACAAATGGCTGTGTAGATATTTCCACGTTTATACAGATGACTTTGTAGGTATTTCCATGTTTATTCAGATGGCGGTGAAGATATTTCCATGCTTATAGAGATTGCTGTGTAGATATTTCCATGTTTATACATTTCGCGCTGTAGATATTTCCAAGTTTATACAGATAGCGGTGTAGATATTTCCATGTTTTTACAGATATCGGTGTAGATATTTCCATGTTTACACAGATTGCGTTGTAGATATTTCCATCTTTATACAGATGGCATTGTAGATATATCCATGTTTATACAGATGGAGGTGTAGATATTTCCATGTTTATATAGATGGTGGTGTAGATATTACCATGTTTATACAGATAGCGGTGTAGATATTTCCATGTTTATAGAGATCGTGGTGAAGTTATTTCCATGTTTATACAGATCACGGTGTAGATATTTCCATGTTTATACAGATCGCGTTGTAGATATTTCCATGTTTATACAGATAGCGGTGTAGGTATTTCCATGTTTATACAGATAGCGGTGTAGATATTTCCATGTTAATAGAGATAGCGGTGTAGGTATTTCCATGTGTATAGACATAGCGGTGTAGATATTTCCATGTTTATATAGATGCCGTTGTAGATATTTCCATGTTTGTACCGATAGCGTTGTTGGTATTTCCACGTTTATACAGATAGGGATGTAGATATTTCCATGTTTATACAGCTTGCGGTGCAGATATTTATATCTTTATACAGATGACATTGTAGATATTTCATTATTCACACAGATGGCGGTGTAGATGTTTCCATGTTTATACAGATGGCGAAGTAGTTAGTTCCATGTTTATGGAGATGGCAGTGTAGATATTTTCATGTTAATAGAGATGGCTGTGTTGTTATTTCCATGTTTATGGAGATAGTAGTGTAGATATTTGCATGTTTATACAGATGGCTGTGTAGATATTTCGATGTGTATACAGATGGCATTGTAGATATTTCCATGTTTATACAGATGACTGTATAGGTAGTTCCATGTTTTTAAAGATGGCAGTGCAGATATTTCCATGTTTATAGAGATAGGGATGTAGATATTTCCATATTTGTACAGATGGCGGTGTTGATATTTCCATCTATACACAGATGGCCGTGTAGATATTTCCATTTTTATACAGATGTCGGCGTAGATATTTCCATGGACAGGCAGAGGGCAGTGTAGATATTTCCATGTTTATACAGATAGCGGTGTAGATATTTCCATGTTTACACAGATGGTGGTGTAGATATTTCCGTGTTTATACTGATCGTGGTGTAGACATTTCCATGTTTATAGAGATGGCGCTGTTGATATTTCCATGTTCATAGAGATAGCGGTGTTGATTATTCCATGTTTATAGAGATAGCGGTGTGGATATTTCCATGTTTATACAGATAGGGCTGTAGATATTTCCCTGTTTATAGAGATGGCGGTGTAGATATTTCCATGTTTATACAGATCACGGTGTAGATATTTCCTTGTTTATACAAATAGCGGTGTAGTTATTTCCATGTTTATACAGATAGTTGTGTAGATATTTCCATGTATATAGAGATGGCTGTGTAGATATTTCCATGTTTATACAGATGACTTTGGAGGTATTTACATGTTTATACAGATGGCGGTGTAGATATTTCCATGTTTATAGAGATAACCGTGTAGATATTTCCATGTTTATACAGATCACGTTGTAGATATTTCCATGTTTATACAGATCGCGGTGTAGATATTTCCATGTTTATACAGTTCGCGGTGTAGATATTTCCATGTTTATGCAGATAGCGGTGTAGATATTTCCATGTTTTTACAGATATCGGTGTAGATATTTCCATGTTTACACAGATTGCGGTGTAGATATTTCCATCTTTGTACAGATGGCATTGTAGATATTTCCATGTTTATACAGATGACTGTATAGGTATTTCAATGTTTTTACAGATGGCGGTGCAGATCTATCCATGTCTATAGAGATAGCTGTGTAGATATTTCCATGTTTGTACAGATGGCGGTGTTGATATTTCCATCTATACACAGATGGCCGTGTAGATATTTCCATGTTTATTCAGATGGCGGCGTAGATATTTCCAAGGACATGCAGATGGCGGTGTAGTTATTTCCATTTTTATACAGATAGCGGTGTAGGTATTTCCATGTTTACACAGATGGTGGTGTAGATATTTCCGTGTTTATACACATGGCGGAGTAGATACTTCCATCTTTATGGAGATGGCAGTGTAGATATTTTCATGTTCATAGAGATGGCGGTGTAGATATTTCCATATTTATAGAGATAGCGGTGTAGATATTTCCATTTTTCTACAGATGGCAGTGTAGATATTTCCATGTTTATACAGATGACTTTGTAGGTATTTCCATGTTTATACAGATGGCGGTGAAGATATTTCCATGTTTATAGAGATAACTGTGTAGATATTTCCATGTTTATACAGATCGCGGTGTAGATATTTCCATGTTTATACATATCGCGGTGTAGATATTTCCATGTTTATACAGATCGCGGTGTAGATATTTCCATGTTTATACAGATATCGGTGTAGATATTTCCATGTTTACACCGATTGCGGTGTAGATATTTCTATCTTTCTACAGATGGCATTGTAGATATTTCCATGTTAATACAGATGACTGTATAGGTATTTCCATGTTTTTAGAGATGGCGGTGCAGATATTTCCATGTCTATAGAGATAGCGGTGTAGATATTTCCATGTTTGTACAGATGGCGGTGTTGATATTTCCAGCTATACACAGATGGCCGTGTAGATATTTCCATGTTTATTCAGATGGCGGCGTAGATATTTCCAAGGACATGCAGATGGCGGTGTAGTCATTTCCATGTTTATACAGATAGCGGTGTACGTATTTCCATATTTACACAGATGGTGGTGTAGATATTTCCGTGTTTATACACATGGCGGAGTAGATACTTCCATCTTTATGGAGATGGCAGTGTAGATATTTTCATGTTCATAGAGATGGCGGTGTAGATATTTCCATATTTATAGAGATAGCGGTGTAGATATTTCCATCTTTCTACAGATGGCAGTGTAGATATTTCCATGTTTATACAGATGGCCGTGTAGATATTTCCATATTTATACAGCTGTCTGTGTAGATATTTCCATGTGTATACAGATGGTATTGTAGCTATTTCCAAGCTTATACAGATGGTGTTGTAGATATTTCCATGTTTATTCAGATGACTGTGTAGATATTTCCATGTTTTTACAGATGGCAGTGTAGATATTTCAATGTTTATATAGATGGCGTTGTTGATATTTCCATGTTTATACAGATAACGGTGGAGATATTTCCATGTTTATACAGAGAGCAGTGGAGCTATTTCCTTGTTTATACACATAGCGGTGTACATATTTCCATGTTTATAGAGACAGCGGTGTAGGTATTTCCATGTTTATGCAGATAGCGGTGCAGTTATTTCCATGTTTACACAGATGCCTATGCAGATATTTCCATATTTATACAGAGGGCTGTGTAGATATTTCTGTATTTATACAGATGGCAGTGTAGATATTTAAATGTTCCTACACATCACTGTGTAGGTATTTCCATGTTTATACAGATGTCTTTGTAGTTATTTCCATGTTCATAGAGATAGCGGTGCAGATATTCCCATGTTTATACAGATAGCGGTGTAGTTATTTCCATGTTTATATAGATAGCGGTGTAGATATTTCCATGTATGTACACATGGCTGTGTAGATATTTCCATGTTTATACAGATGGCGGTGTAGATATTTCCATGTTTATACAGATAACTTTGTAAGTATTTCCATGTTTATACAGATGGCGGTGTAGATATTTCGATATTTATAGAGATAGCAGTGGAGATATTTCCATGTTTATACAGATAGCGGTGTAGATATTTCCATGTTTATACTGATCGTGGTGTAGACATTTCCATGTTTATAGAGATGGCGGTGTAGATATTTCCATGTTCATAGAGATAGCGGTGTTGATTTTTCCATGTTTATAGAGATGGCGGTGTAGATATTTCCATGTTTATACAGATCACAGTGTAGATATTTCCTTGTTTATACAAATAGCGGTGTAGTTATTTCCATGTTTATACAGATAGTGGTGTAGATATTTCCATGTATATACAGATGGCTGTGTAGATTTTTCCATGTTTATACAGATGGCTGTGTAGATATTTCCATGTTTATACAGATGACTTTGTAGGTATTTCCATGTTTATACAGATGGCGGTGTAGATATTTCCATGTTTATGGAGATAACTGTGTAGATATTTCCATGTTTATACAGATCGCGGTGTAGATATTTCCATCTTTATACAGATCGCGGTGTAGATATTTCCATGTTTATACAGATCGCGGTGTAGATATTTCCATGTTTATACAGATATCGGTGTAGATATTTCCATGTTTACACAGATTGCGGTGTAGATATTTCCATCTTTCTACAGATGGCGTTGTAGATATTTCCATGTTTATACAGATGACTGTATAGGTATTTCCATGTTTTTACAGATGGCGGTGCAGATGTTTCCATGTCTATAGAGATAGCGGTGTAGATATTTCCATGTTTGTACAGATGGCAGTGTTGATATTTCCAGCTATACACAGATGGCCGTGTAGGTATTTCCATGTTTATTCAGATGGCGGCGTAGATATTTCCAAGGACATGCAGATGGCGGTGTAGTTATTTCCATGTTTATACAGATAGCGGTGTAGGTATTTCCATGTTTACACAGATGGTGGTGTAGATATTTCCGTGTTTATACACATGGCGGAGTAGATACTTCCATTTTAATGGAGATGGCAGTGTAGATATTTTCATGTTCATACAGATGGCGGTGTAGATATTTCCATATTTATAGAGATAGCGGTGAAGATATTTCCATCTTTCTACAGATGGCAGTGTAGATATTTCCATGTTTATACCGATGGCCGTGTAGATATTTCCATATTTATACAGATGTCGGTGTAGATATTTCCATGTGTATACAGATGGTATTGTAGCTATTTCCATGTTTATACAGATGGTGGTGCAGATATTTCCATGTTTATTCAGATGACTTTGTAGGTATTTCCATGTTTATACAGATGGCGGTGTAGATATTTCCATGTTTATAGAGATAACTGTGTAGATATTTCCATGTTTATACAGATCGCGGTGTAGATATTTCCATGTTTATACAGATCGCGGTGTAGATATTTCCATGTTTATACAGATCGCGCTGTAGATATTTCCATGTTTATACAGATGGCGGTGCAGATGTTTCCATGTCTATAGAGATAGCGGTGTAGATATTTCCATGTTTGTACAGATGGCGGTGTTGATTTTTCCAGCTATACACAGATGGCCGTGTAGATATTTCCATGTTTATTCAGATGGCGGCCTAGATATTTCCAAGGACATGCAGATGGCGGTGTTGTTATTTCCATGTTTATACAGATAGCGGTTTAGGTATTTCCATGTTTACAGAGATGGTGGTGTAGATATTTCCGTGTTTATACACATGGCGGCCTAGATACTTCCATCTTTATGGAGATGGCAGTGTAGATATTTTCATGTTCATACAGATGGCGGTGTAGATATTTCCATATTTATAGAGATAGCGGTGTAGATATTTCCATCTTTCTACAGATGGCAGTGTAGATATTTCCGTGTTTATACAGATGGCCGTGTAGATATTTCCATATTTCTACAGATGTCGGTGTAGATATTTCCATGTGTATACAGATGGTATTGTAGCTATTTCCATGTTTATACAGATGGTGGTGTAGATATTTCCATGTTTATTCAGATGACTGTGTAGATATTTCCATGTTTTTACAGATGGCACTGTAGATATTTCAATGTTTATATAGATGGCGCTGTTGATATTTCCATGTTTATACAGATAACGGTGGAGATATTTCCATGTTTATACAGAGAGCAGTGGAGATATTTCCATGTTTATACAAATAGCGGTGTACATATTTCCATGTTTATAGAGACAGCGGTGTAGGTATTTCCATGTTTATACAGATAGCGGTGCCGATATTTCCAAGTTTACACAGATGCCTATGCAGATATTTCCATATTTATACAGAGGGCTGTGTAGATATTTCTATATTTATAGAGATGGCAGTGTAGATATCTAAATGTTCCTACACATGACTGTATAGGTATTTCCATGTTTATACAGATGTCTTTGTAGTTATTTCCAAATTTATAGAGATAGAGGTGTAGATATTTCCATATTTATACAGATAACGGTGTAGGAGTTTCCATGTTTATACAGATAGCGGTGTAAATATTTCCATGTTTATACAGATCACGGTGTAGATATTTCCATGTTTACAGAGATAGCCGTGTAGATATTTCCATGTTTATACCGATAGCGGTGTTGATATTTCCATGTTTATACAGACCGCGGTGTAGATATTTCCATGTTAATACAGATAGCGGTGCAGATATTTCCATGTTTGTACAGATGGCGGTGTTGATATTTCCATCTATACACAGATGACTGTGTAGATATTTCCATGTTTATACAGATGGCGGCGCAGATATTTCCATGGATATGTAGATGGCGGTGTAGATATTTCCATGTTTATACAGATAGCGTTGTAGTTATTTCCATCTTTATATAGATAGCGGTGTAGATATGTCCATGTATGTACACATGGCTGTGTAGATATTTCCATGTTTATACAGATGGCGGTGTAGATATTTCCATGTTTATACAGACAACTTTGTAAGTATTTCCATGTTTATACAGATGGTGGTGTAGATATTTCGATGTTTATAGAGATAGCAGTGGAGATATTTCCATGTTTATACAGATAGCGGTGTAGATATTTCCATGTTTATACTGATCGTGGTGTAGACATTTCCATGTTTATAGAGATGGCGGTGTAGATATTACCATGTTCATAGAGATAGCGGTGTTGATTTTTCCATGTTTTTAGAGATAGCGGTGTGGATATTTCCATGTTTATACAGATAGGGGTGTAGATATTTCCCTGTTTATAGAGATGGCGGTGTAGATATTTCCATGTGTATACAGATCACAGTGTAGATATTTCCTTGTTTATACAAATAGCGGTGTAGTTATTTCCATGTTTATACAGATAGTGGTGTAGATATTTCCATGTATATACAGATGGCTGTGTAGATATTTCCATGTTTATACAGATGGCTGTGTAGATATTTCCATGTTTATACAGATGACTTTGTAGGTATTTCCATGTTTATACAGATGGCGGTGTAGATATTTCCATGTTTATAGAGATAACTGTGTAGATATTTCCATGTTTATACAGATCGCGGTGTAGATATTTCCATGTTTATACAGATCACGGTGTAGATATTTCCATGTTTATACAGATTGCGGTGTAGATATTTCCATGTTTATACAGATATCGGGGTAGATATTTCCATGTTTTCACTGATTGCGGTGTAGATATTTCCATCTTTCTACTGATGGCATTGTAGATATTTCCATGTTTATACAGATGACTGTATAGGTATTTCCATGTTTTTACAGATGGCGGTGCAGATATTTCCATGTCTGTAGAGATAGCGGTGTAGATATTTCCATCTTTGTACAGATGGCGGTGTTGATATTTCCAGCTATACACAGATGGCCGTGTAGATATTTCCATGTTTATTCAGATGGCGGCGTAGATATTTCCAAGGACATGCAGATGGCGGTGTAGTTATTTCCATGTTTATACAGATAGCGGTGTAGGTATTTCCATGTTTAGACAGATGGTGGTGTAGATATTTCCGTGTTTATACACATGGCGGAGTAGATACTTCCATCTTTATGGAGATGGCAGTGTAGATATTTTCATGTTCATACAGATGGCGGTGTAGATATTTCCATATTTATGGAGATGGCAGTGTAGATATTTTCATGTTCATACAGATGGCGGTGTAGATATTTCCATATTTATAGAGATAGCGGTGTAGATATTTCCATCTTTCTACAGATGGCAGTGTAGATATTTCCATGTTTATACAGATGGCCGTGTAGATATTTCCATATTTATACAGATGTCGGTGCAGATATTTCCATGTGTATACAGATGGTATTGTAGCTATTTCCATGTTTATACAGATGGTGGTGTAGATATTTCCATGTTTATTCAGATGACTTTGTAGGTATTTCCATGTTTATACAGATGGCGGTGTAGATATTTCCATGTTTATAGAGATAACTGTGTAGATATTTCCATGTTTATACAGATCGCGGTGTAGATATTTCCATGTTTACACAGATGGTGGTGTAGATATTTCCGTGTTTATACACATGGCGCAGTAGATACTTCCATCTTTATGGAGATGGCAGTGTAGTTATTTTCATGTTCATACAGATGGCAGTGTAGATATTTCCATATTTATAGAGATAGCGGTGTAGATATTTCCATCTTTCTACAGATGGCAGTGTACATATTTCCATGTTTATACCGATAGCGGTGGTGATATTTCAGTGTTTATACAGACCGCGGTGTAGATATTTCCATGTTTATACAGATAGCGGTGCAGATATTTCCATGTTTGTACAGATGGCGGTGTTGATATTTCCATCTATACACAGATGACCGTGTAGATATTTCCATGTTAATACAGATGGCGGCGCAGATATTTCCATGGATATGTAGATAGCGGTGTAGATATTTCCATGTTTATAGAGACAGCGGTGTAGGTATTTCCATGTTTATACAGATAGCGGTGTAGATATTTCCATGTTTACACAGATGCCTATGCAGATATTTCCATATTTATACAGAGGGCAGTGTAGATATTTCTATATTTATACAGATGGCAGTGTAGATATTTCCATGTTTGTGCAGATGGCGGTGTTGATGTTTCCATCTATACACTGATTGCCGTGTAGGTATTTCCATGTGTATACAGATGGCATTGTAGATGTTTCGATGTTTATACAGATGGTCGTGTAGATATTTCCATGTTTACACAGATGACTGTATAGTTATTTCCATGTTTATACAGATGGTGGTGTAGATATTTCCAAGTTTATTGAGATAGCGGTGTAGATATTTCCACGTTTATACAGATAACGGTGTAGAAGTTTCTATGTTTATACAGATAGCGGTGTAAATATTTCCATGTTTATACAGATCACGCTGTAGATATTTCCATGTTTATAGAGATAGCGGTGTAGATATTTCCATGTTTATACCGATAGCGGTGTTGATATTTCCATGTTTATACAGACCGCGGTGTAGATATTTCCATGTTTATACAGATAGCGGTGCAGATATTTCCATGTTTGTACAGATGGCGGTGTTGATATTTCCATCTATACACAGATGACCGTGTAGATATTTCCATGTTTATACAGATGGCGGCGCAGATATTTCCATGGATATGTAGATGGCGGTGTAGATATTTCCATGTTTATACAGATAGCGTTGTAGTTATTTCCATGTTTATATAGATAGCGGTGTAGATATTTCCATGTATGTACACATGGCTGTGTAGATATTTCCATGTTTATACAGATGGCGGTGTAGATATTTCCATGTTTATACAGATGACTTTGTAGGTATTTCCATGTTTATACAGATGGCGGTGTAGATATTTCCATGTTTATAGAGATAACTGTGTAGATATTTCTATGTTTATACAGATCACGGTGTAGATATTTCCATGTTTATACAGATCGCGGTGTAGATATTTCCATGTTTATACAGACCGCGGTGTAGATATTTCCATGTTTATACAGATATCGGTGTAGATATTTCCATGTTTACACAGATTGCGGTGTAGATATTTCCATCTTTCTACAGATGGCGTTTTAGATATATCCATGTTTATACAGATGACTGTATAGATATTTCCATGTTTTTACAGATGGCGGTGCAGATGTTTCCATGTCTATAGAGATAGCAGTGTAGATATTTCCATGTTTGTACAGATGGCGGTGTTGATATTTCCAGCTATACACAGATGGCCGTGTAGATATTTCCATGTTTATTCAGATGGCGGCGTAGATATTTCCAAGGACATGCAGATGGCGGTGTAGTTATTTCCATGTTTATACTGATAGAGGTGTAGGTATTTCCATGTTTACACAGATGGTGGTGTAGATATTTCCGTGTTTATACACATGGCGGAGTAGATACTTCCATCTTTATGGAGATGACAGTGTAGATATTTTCATGTTCATACAGATGGAGGTGTAGATATTTCCATATTTATAGAGATAGCGGTGTAGATATTTCCATCTTTCTACAGATGGCAGTGTAGATATTTCCATGTTTATACAGATGGCCGTGTAGATATTTCCATATTTATACAGATGTCGGTGTAGATATTTCCATGTGTATACAGATGGTATTGTAGCTATTTCCATGTTTATACAGATCGTGGTGTAGATATTTCCATGTTTATTCAGATGACTGTGTAGATATTTCCATGTTTTTACAGATGGCAGTGTAGATATTTCAATGTTTATATAGATGGCGCTGTTGATATTTCCATGTTTATACAGATAACGGTGGAGATATTTCCATGTTTATTCAGAGAGCAGTGGAGATATTTCCATGTTTATACACATAGCGGTGTACATATTTCCATGTTTATAGAGACAGCGGTGTAGGTATTTCCATATTTATACAGATAGCAGTGCAGATATTTCCAAGTTTACACAGATGCCTATGCAGATATTTCCATATTTATACAGAGGGCTGTGTAGATATTTCTATATTTATACAGATGGCAGTGTAGATATTTAAATGTTCCTACACATGACTGTGTAGGTATTTCCATGTTTATACAGATGTCTTTGTAGTTATTTCCATGTTCATAGAGATAGCGGTGCAGATATTTCCATGTTTATACAGATAGCGGTGTATATATTTCCATGTTTATACAGATCATGGTGTAGATATTTCCATGTTTATAGAGACCGCAGTTTAGATATTTCCATGTTTATAGAGATAGCAGTGTAGATATTTCCATGTTTGTACAGATGGCGGTGTTGATGTTTCCATCTATACACTGATTGCCGTGTAGGTATTTCCATGTGTATACAGATGGCATTGTAGATATTTCCATGTTTATACAGATGGTCGTGTAGATATTTCCGTGTTTACACAGATGACTGTATAGTTATTTCCATGTTTATACAGATGGTGGTGTAGATATTTCCAAGTTTATTGAGATAGCGGTGTAGATATTTCCATATTTATACAGATAACGGCGTAGAAGTTTCCATGTTTATACAGATAGCGGTGTAAATATTTCCATGTTTATACAGATCACGATGTAGATATTTCCATGTTTATAGACATAGCGGTGTAGATATTTCCATGTTTATACCGATAGCGGTGTTGATATTTCCATGTTTATACAGACCGCGGTGTAGATATTTCCATGTTTATACAGATAGCGGTGCAGATATTTCCATGTTTGTACAGATGGCGGTGTTGATATTTCCATCTATACACAGATGACCGTGAAGATATTTCCATGTTTATACAGATGGCGGCGCAGATATTTCCATGGATATGTAGATGGCGGTGTAGATATTTCCATGTTTATACAGATAGCATTGTAGTTATTTCCATCTTTATATAGATAGCGGTGTAGATATTTCCATGTGTGTACACATGGCTGTGTAGATATTTCCATGTTTATACAGATGGCGGTGTAGATATTTCCATGTTTATACAGATAACTTTGTAAGTATTTCCTTGTTTATACAGATGGCGGTGTAGATATTTCGATGTTTATAGAGATAGCAGTGGAGATATTTCCATGTATATACAGATAGCGGTGTAGATATTTCCATGTTTATACTGATCGTGGTGTAGACATTTCCATGTTTATAGAGATGGCGGTGTAGATATTTCCATGTTCATAGAGATAGCGGTGTTGATTTTTCCATGATTATAGAGATAGCGGTGTTGATATTTCCATGTTTACACAGATAGGGGTGTAGATATTTCCCTGTTTATAGAGATGGCGGTGTAGATATTTCCATGTTTATACAGATCACAGTGTAGATATTTCCTTGTTTATACAAATAGCGGTGTAGTTATTTCCATGTTTATACAGATAGTGGTGTAGATATTTCCATGCATATACAGATGGCTGTGTAGATTTTTCCATGTTTAAACAGATGGCTGTGTAGATATTTCCATGTTTATACAGATGACTTTGTAGGTATTTCCATGTTTATACAGATGGCGGTGTAGATATTTCCATGTTTATAGAGATAACTGTGTAGATATTTCCATGTTTATACAGATCGCGGTGTAGATATTTCCATGTTTATACAGATCGCAGTGTAGATATTTCCATGTTTATACAGACCGCGGTGTAGATATTTCCATGTTTATACAGATATCGGTGTAGATATTTCCATGTTTACACAGATTGCTGTGTAGATATTTCCATCTTTCTACAGATGGCGTTGTAGATATTTCCATGTTTATACAGATGACTCTATAGGTATTTCCATGTTTTTACAGATGGCGGTGCAGATGTTTCCATGTCTATAGAGATAGCGGTGTAGATATTTCCATGTTTGTAAAGATGGCGGTGTTGATATTTCCAGCTATACACAGATGGCCGTGTAGATATTTCCATGTTTATTCAGATGGCGGCGTAGATATTTCCAAGGACATGCAGATGGCCGTGTAGTTATTTCCATGTTTATACAGATAGCGGTGTAGGTATTTCCATGTTTACACAGATGGTGGTGTGGATATTTCCGTGTTTATACACATGGCGGAGTAGATACTTCCATCTTTATGGAGATGGCAGTGTAGATATTTTCATGTTCATACAGATGGCGGTGTAGATATTTCCATATTTATAGAGATAGCGGTGTAGATATTTCCATCTTTCTACAGATGGCAGTGTAGATATTTCCATGTTTATACAGATGGCCGTGTAGATATTTCCATATTTATACAGATGTCGGTGTAGATATTTCCGTGTGTATACAGTTGGTATTGTAGCTATTTCCATGTTTATACAGATGGTGGTGTAGATATTTCCATGTTTATTCAGATGACTGTGTAGATATTTCCATGTTTTTACAGATGGCACTGTAGATATTTCAATGTTTATATAGATGGCGCTGTTGATATTTCCATGTTTATACAGATAACGGTGGAGATATTTCCATGTTTATACAGAGAGCAGTGGAGATATTTCCATGTTTATACACAGCGGTGTACATATTTCCATGTTTATAGAGACAGCGGTGTAGGTATTTCCATGTTTATACAGATAGCGGTGCAGATATTTCCAAGTTTACACAGATGCCTATGCAGATATTTCCATATTTATACAGAGGGCTGTGTAGATATTTCTATATTTATACAGATGGCAGTGTAGATATTTAAATGTTCCTACACATGACTGTGTAGGTATTTCCATGTTTATACAGATGTCTTTGTAGTTATTTCCATGTTTACAGAGATAGCGGTGCAGATATTTCCATGTTTATACAGATAGCGGAGTATATATTTCCATGTTTATACAGATCATGGTGTAGATATTTCCATGTTTATAGAGACCGCAGTGTAGATATTTCCATGTTTATAGAGATAGCAGTGTAGATATTTCCATGTTTGTACAGATGGCGGTGTTGATGTTTCCATCTATACACTGATTGCCGTGTAGGTATTTCCATGTGTATACAGATGGCATTGTAGATATTTCCATGTTTATACAGATGGTCGTGTAGATATTTCCATGTTTACACAGATGACTGTATAGTTATTTCCATGTTTATACAGATGGTGGTGTAGATATTTCCAAGTTTATTGAGATAGCGGTGTAGATATTTCCATATTTATACAGATAACGGTGTAGAAGTTTCCATGTTTATACAGATAGCGGTGTAAATATTTCCATGTTTATACAGATCACGCTGTAGATATTTCCATGTTTATAGAGATAGCGGTGTAGATATTTCCATGTTTATACCGATAGCGGTGTTGATATTTCCATGTTTATACAGACCGCGGTGTAGATATTTCCATGTTTATACAGATAGCGGTGCAGATATTTCCATGTTTGTACAGATGGCGGTGTTGATATTTCCATCTATACACAGATGACCGTGTAGATATTTCCATGTTTATACAGATGGCGGCGCAGATATTTCCATGGATATGTAGATGGCGGTGTAGATATTTCCATGTTTATACAGATAGCATTGTAGTTATTTCCATGTTTATATAGATAGCGGTGTAGATATTTCCATGTATGTACACATGGCTGTGTAGATATTTCCATGTTTATACAGATGGCGGTGTAGATATTTCCATGTTTATACAGATAACTTTGTAAGTATTTCCATGTTTATACAGATGGCGGTGTAGATATTTCGATGTTTATAGAGATAGCAGTGGAGATATTTCCATGTATATACAGATAGCGGTGTAGATATTTCCATGTTTATACTGATCGTGGTGTAGACATTTCCATGTTTATAGAGATGGCGGTGTAGATATTTCCATGTTCATAGAGATAGCGGTGTTGATTTTTCCATGATTATAGAGATAGCGGTGTTGATATTTCCATGTTTATACCGATAGCGGTGTTGATATTTCCATGTTTATACAGACCGCGGTGTAGATATTTCCATGTTTATACAGATAGCGGTGCAGATATTTCCATGTTTGTACAGATGGCGGTGTTGATATTTCCATCTATACACAGATGACCGTGTAGATATTTCCATGTTTATACAGATGGCGGCGCAGATATTTCCATGGATATGTAGATGGCGGTGTAGATATTTCCATGTTTATACAGATAGCGGTGTAGTTATTTCCATGTTTATATAGATAGCGGTGTAGATATTTCCATGTATGTACACATGGCTGTGTAGATATTTCCATGTTTATACAGATGGCGGTGTAGATATTTCCATGTTTATACAGATAACTTTGTAAGTATTTGCATGTTTATACAGATGGCGGTGTAGATATTTCGATGTTTATAGAGATAGCAGTGGAGATATTTCCATGTCTATAAAGATAGCGGTGTAGATATTTCGATGTTTATAGAGATAGCAGTGTAGATATTTCCATGTTTATACAGATAGCGGTGTAGATATTTCCATGTTTATACTGATCGTGGTGTAGACATTTCCATGTTTATAGAGATGGCGTTGTAGATATTTCCATGTTCATAGAGATAGCGGTGTTGATTTTTCCATGTTTATAGAGATAGCGGTGTGGATATTTCCATGTTTATACAGATAGGGGTGTAGATATTTCCCTGTTTATAGAGATGGCGGTGTAGATATTTCCATGTTTATACAGATCACAGTGTAGATATTTCCTTGTTTATACAAATAGCGGTGTAGTAATTTCCATGTTTATACAGATACTGGTGTAGATATTTCAATGTATATACAGATGGCTGTGTAGATATTTCCATGTTTATACAGATGGCTGTGTAGATATTTCCATGTTTATACAGATATTGGTGTAGATATTTCCACGTATATACAGATGGCTGTGTAGACATTTCCATGTTTATACAGATGGCTGTGTAGATATTTCCATGTTTATACAGATGACTTTGTAGGTATTTCCATGTTTATACAGATTGCGGTGTAGATATTTCCATGTTTATAGAGATAACTGTGGAGATATTTCCATGTTTATACAGATCGCGGTGTAGATATTTCCATGTTTATACAGATCGCGGTGTAGATATTTCCATGTTTATACAGATCGCGGTGTAGATATTTCCATGTTTATACAGATATCGGTGTAGATATTTCCATGTTTACACTGATTGCGGTGTAGATATTTCCATCTTTCTACAGATGGCATTGTAGATATTTCCATGTTTATACAGATGACTGTATAGGTATTTCCATGTTTTTACAGATGGTGGTGCAGATATTTCCATGTCTATAGAGATAGCCGTGTAGATATTTCCATGTTTGTACAGATGGCGGTGTTGATATTTCCAGCTATACACAGATGGCCGTGTAGATATTTCCATGTTTATTCAGATGGCGGCGTAGATATTTCCAAGGACATGCAGATGGCGGTGTAGTTATTTCCATGTTTATACAGATAGTGGTGTAGGTATTTCCATGTTTACACAGATGGTGGTGTAGATATTTCCGTGTTGATACACATGGCGGAGTAGATACTTCCATCTTTATGGAGATGGCAGTGTAGATATTTTGATGTTCATACAGATGGCGGTGTAGATATTTCCATATTTATAGAGATAGCGGTGTAGATATTTCCATCTTTCTACAGATGGCAGTGTAGATATTTCCATGTTTATACAGATGGTATTGTAGCTATTTCCATGTTTATACAGATGGTGGTGTAGATATTTCCATGTTTATTCAGAAGAATGTGTAGATATTTCCATGTTTTTACAGATGGCAGTGTAGATATTTCAATGTTTATATAGATGGCGCTGTTGATATTTCCATGTTTATACAGATAACGGTGGAGATATTTCCATGTTTATACAGAGAGCAGTGGAGATATTTCCATGTTTATACACATAGTGGTGTACATATTTCCATGTTTATAGAGATAGCGGTGTAGGTATTTCCATGTTTATACAGATAGCGGTGTGGTTATTTCCATGTTTACACAGATGCCTATGCAGACATTTCCATATTTATACAGAGGGCTGTGTAGATATTTTTATATTTATACAGATGGCTGTGTAGATATTTAAAGGTACCTACACATGACTGTGTAGGTATTTCCAAGTTTATACAGATGTCTTGGTAGTTATTTCCATGTTTATAGAGATAGCTGTGCAGATATTTCCATGTTTATACAGATAGCAGTGTATATATTTCCATGTTTATACAGATCATGGTGTAGAAATTTCCATGTTTATAGAGACCGCAGTGTAGATATTTCCATGTTTATAGAGATAGCAGTGTAGATATTTCCATGTTTGTGCAGATGGCGGTGTTGATGTTTCCATCTATACACTGATTGCCGTGTAGGTATTTCCATGTGTATACAGATGGCATTGTAGATATTTCCATGTTTATACAGATGGTGGTGTAGAAATTTCCATGTTTACACAGATGACTGTATAGGTATTTCCATGTTTATACAGATGGTGGTGTAGATATTTCCAAGTTTATTGAGATAGCGGTGTAGATATTTCCATATTTATACAAATAACGGTGTAGAAGTTTCCATGTTTATACAGATAGCGGTGTAAATATTTCCATGTTTATACAGATCACGGTGTAGATATTTCCATGTTTATAGACATAGCGGTGTAGATATTTCCATGTTTATACCGATAGCGGTGTTGATATTTCCATGTTTATACAGACCGCGGTGTAGATATTTCCATGTTTATACAGATAGCGGTGCAGATATTTCCATGTTTGTACAGATGGCGGTGTTGATATTTCCATCTATACACAGATGACCGTGTAGATATTTCCATGTTTATACAGATGGCGGTGCAGATATTTCCATGGATATGTAGATGGCAGTGTAGATATTTCCATGTTTATACAGATAGCGGTGTAGTTATTTCCATGTTTATATAGATAGCGGTGTAGATATTTCCATGTATGTACACATGGCTGTGTAGATATTTCCATGTTTATACAGATGGCGGTGTAGATATTTCCATGTTTATACAGATAACTTTGTAAGTATTTCCATGTTTATACAGATGGCGGTGTAGATATTTCGATGTTTATAGAGATAGCAGTGGAGATATTTCCATGTTTATACAGACAGCGGTGTAGATATTTCCATGTTTATACTGATCGTGGTGTAGACATTTCCATGTTTATAGAGATGGCGCTGTTGATATTTCCATGTTCATAGAAATAGCGGTGTTGATTTTTCCATGTTTATAGAGATAGCGGTGTGGATATTTCCATGTTTATACAGATCACGGTGTAGATATTTCCTTGTTTATACAAATAGCGGTGTAGTTATTTCCATGTTTATACAGATAGTGGTGTAGATATTTCCATGTATATAGAGATGGCTGTGTAGATATTTCCATGTTTATACAGATGACTTTGGAGGTATTTACATGTTTATACAGATGGCGGTGTAGACATTTCCATGTTTATAGAGATGGCGGTGTAGATATTTCCATGTTCATAGAGATAGCGGAGTTGATTTTTCCATGTTTATAGAGATAGCGGTGTGGATATTTCCATGTTTATACAGATAGGTGTGTAGATATTTCCCTGTTTATAGAGATGGCGGTGTAGATATTTCCATGTTTATACAGATCACGGTGTAGATACTTCCTTGTTTATACAAATAGCGGTGTAGTTATTTCCATGTTTATACAGATAGTGGTGTAGTTAATTCCATGTATATACAGATGGCTGTGAAGATATTTCCATGTTTATACAGATGGCTGTGTAGATATTTCCATGTTTATACAGATGGCTGTGTACATATTTCCAATTTTATACAGATGACTTTGTAGGTATTTCCATGTTTATACAGATGGCGGTGTAGATATTTCCATGTTTATAGAGATAACTGTGTAGATATTTCCATGTTTATTCAGATAGCGGTGTAGTTATTTCCATGTTTATACAGATAGTGGTGTAGTTAATTCAATGTATATACAGATGGCTGTGTAGATATTTCCATGTTTATACAGATGGCTGTGTAGATATTTCCATGTTTGTACAGATGGCGGTGTTGATGTTTCCATCTATACACTGATTGCCGTGTAGGTATTTCCATGTGTATACAGATGGCATTGCAGATATTTCCATGTTTATACAGATATCGGTGTATATATTTCCATGTTTATACAGATCATGGTGTAGATATTTCCATGTTTATGGAGACCGCAGTGTAGATATTTCCATGTTTATAGAGATAGCAGTGTAGATATTTCCATGTTTGTACAGATGGCGGTGTTGATGTTTCCATCTATACACTGATTGCCGTGTAGGTATTTCCATGTGTATACAGATGGCATTGTAGATATTTCCATGTTTATACAGATGGTGGTGTAGATATTTCCATGTTTACACAGATGACTGTATAGCTATTTCCATGTTTATACAGATGGCGGTGTAGATATTTCCAAGTTTATAGAGATAGCGGTGTAGATATTTCCATATTTATACAGATAACGGTGTAGAAGATTCCATGTTTATACACATAGCGGTGTAGATAGTTCCATGTTTATACTGATCGTGTTGTAGACATATCCATGTTTATAGAGAAGGCGGTGTAGATATTTCCATGTTCATAGAGATAGCGGTGTTGATTTTTCCATGTTTATAGAGATAACGGTGTGGATATTTCAATGTTTATACAGATAGGGGTGTAGATATTTCCCTGTTTATAGAGATGGCGGTGTAGATATTTCCATGTTTATACAGATCACAGTGTAGATATTTCCTTGTTTATACAAATAGCGGTGTAGTTATTTCCATGTTTATACAGATAGTGGTGTAGATATTTCCATGTATATACAGATGGCTGTGTAGATATTTCCATGTTTATACAGATGGCTGTGTAGATATTTCCATGTTTATACAGATGACTTTGTAGGTATTTCCATGTTTATACAGATGGCGGTGTAGATATTTCCATGTTTATAGAGATAACTGTGTAGATATTTCCATGTTTATACAGATCGCGGTGTAGATATTTCCATGTTTATACAGATCGCTGTGTAGATATTTCCATGTTTATACAGATCGCGGTGTAGATATTTCCATGTTTATACAGATATCGGTGTAGATATTTCCATGTTTACACAGATTGCGGTGTAGATATTTCCATCTTTCTACAGATGGCATTGTAGATATTTCCATGTTTATACAGATGACTGTATAGGTATTTCCATGTTTTTACAGATGGTGGTGCAGATATTTCCATGTCTATAGAGATAGCGGTGTAGATATTTCCATGTTTGTACAGATGGCGGTGTTGATATTTCCAGCTATACACAGATGGCCGTGTAGATATTTCCATGTTTATTCAGATGGTGGCGTAGATATTTCCAAGGACATGCAGATGGCGGTGTAGTTATTTCCATGTTTATACAGATAGCGGTGTAGGTATTTCCATGTTTACACAGATGGTGGTGTAGATATTTCCGTGTTTATACACATGGCGGAGTAGATACTTCCATCTTTATGGAGATGGCAGTGTAGATATTTTCATATTCATACAGATGGTGGTGTAGATATTTCCATATTTATAGAGATAGCGGTGTAGATATTTCCATCTTTCTACAGATGGCAGTGTAGATATTTCCATGTTTATACAGATGGCCGTGTAGATATTTCCATATTTATACAGATGTCGGTGTAGATATTTCCATGTGTGTACAGATGGTATTGTAGCTATTTCCATGTTTATACAGATGGTGGTGTAGATATTTCCATGTTTATTCAGATGAATGTGTAGATATTTCCATGTTTTTACAGATGGCAGTGTAGATATTTCAATGTTTATATAGATGGCGCTGTTGATATTTCCATGTTTATACAGATAACGGTGGAGATATTTCCATGTTTATACAGAGAGCAGTGGAGATATTTCCATGATTATACACATAGCGGTGTACATATTTCCATGTTTATAGAGACAGTGGTGTAGGTATTTCCATGTTTATACAGATAGCGGTGCAGATATTTCCATGTTTACTCAGATGCCTATGCAGATATTTCCGTATTTATACAGAGGGCTGTGTAGATATTTCTATATTTATACAGATGGCTGTGTAGATATTTAAATGTTCCTACACATGACTGTGTAGGTATTTCCATGTTTATACAGATGTCTTTGTAGTTATTTCCATGTTTATAGAGATAGCGGTGCAGATATTTCCATGTTTATACAGATAGCAGTGTATATATTTCCATGTTTATACAGATGATGGTGTAGATATTTCCATGTTTATAGAGATAGCAGTGTAGATATTTCCAAGTTTGTACAGATGGCGGTGTTGATATTTCCATCTATACACTGATTGCCGTGTAGGTATTTCCATGTGTATACAGATGGCATTGTAGATATTTCCATGTTTATACAGATGGTGGTGTAGATATTTCCATGTTTACACAGATGACTGTATAGGTATTTCCATGTTTATACAGATGGCGGTGTAGATATTTCCAAGTTTATAGGGATAGCGGTGTAGATATTTCCATATTTATACAGATAACGGTGTAGAAGTTTCCATGTTTATACACATAGCGGTGTAAATATTTCCATGTTTATACAGATCACGGTGTAGATATTTCCATGTTTATAGAGATAGCGGTGTAGATATTTCCATGTTTATACCGATAGCGGTGTTGATATTTCCATGTTTATAAAGACCGCAGTGTAGATATTTCCATGTTTATACAGATAGCGGTGCAGATATTTCCATGTTTGTACAGATGGCGGTGCTGATATTTCCATCTATACACAGATGACCGTGTAGATATTTCCATGTTTATACAGATGGCGGCGCAGATATTTCCATGGATATGTAGATGGCGGTGTAGATATTTCCATGTTTATATAGATAGCGGTGTAGATATTTCCAAGTATGTACACATGGCTGTGTAGATATTTCCATGTTTGTACAGATGGCGGTGTAGATATTTCCATGTTTATACAGATAACTTTGTAAGTATTTCCATGTTTATACAGATGGCGGTGTAGATATTTCGATGTTTATAGAGATAGCAGTGGAGATATTTCCATGTTTATACAGATAGCAGTGTAGATGTTTCCATGTTTATACTGATCGTGGTGTAGACATTTCCATGTTTATAGAGGTGGCGGTGTAGATATTTCCATGTTCACAGAGATAGCGGTGTTGATTTTTCCATGTTTATAGAGATAGCGGTGTGGATATTTCCATGTTTATACAGATAGGGTTGTAGATATTTCCCTGTTTATAGAGATGGCGGTGTAGATATTTCCATGTTTATACAGATCACGGTGTAGATATTTCCTTGTTTATACAAATAGCAGGGTAGATATTTCCATGTTTATAAAGATAGTGGTGTAGATATTTCCATGTATATACAGATGGCTGTGTAGATATTTCCATGTTTATACAGATGGCTGTGTAGATATTTCCATGTTTATACAGATGGCTGTGTACATATTTCCATTTTTATACAGATGATTTTGTAGGTATTTCCATGTTTATACAGATGGCGGTGAAGATATTTCCATGTTTTTACAGATAGCGGTGTAAATATTTCCATGTTTATACAGATCACGGTGTAGGTATTTCCATGTTTATAGAGATAGCGGTGTAGATATTTCCATGTTTATACCGATAGCGGTGTTGATATTTCCATGTTTATACGGACCGCGGTGTAGATATTTCCATGTTAATACAGATAGCGGTGCAGATATTTCCATGTTTGTACAGATGGCGGTGTTGATATTTCCATCTATACACACATGACCGTGTAGATATTTCCATGTTTATACAGATTGCGGCGCAGATATTTCCATGGATATGTAGATGGCGGTGTAGATATTTCCATGTTTATACAGATAGCGGTGTAGATATTTCCATGTTTATATAAATAGCGGTGTAGATATTTCCATATATGTACACATGGCTGTGTAGATATTTCCATGTTTGTACAGATGGCGGTGTAGATATTTCCATGTTTATACAGATAACTTTGTAAGTATATCCATGTTTATACAGATGGCGGTGTAGATATTTCGATGTTTATAGGGATAGCAGTGGAGATATTTCCATGTTTATACAGATAGCGGTGTAGATATTTCCATGTTTATACTGATCGTGGTGTAGACATTTCCATGTTTATAGAGATGGCGGTGTAGATATTTCCATGTTCATAGAGATAGCGGAGTTGATTTTTCCATGTTTATAGAGATAGCAGTGTGGATATTTCCATGTTTATACAGATAGGGTTGTAGATATTTCCCTGTTTATAGAGATGGCGGTGTAGATATTTCCATGTTTATACAGATCACGGTGTAGATATTTCCTTGTTTATACAAATAGCAGGGTAGTTATTTCCATGTTTATAAAGATAGTGGTGTAGATATTTCCATGTATATACAGATGGCTGTGTAGATATTTAAATGTTTATACAGATGGCTGTGTAGATATTTCCATGTTTATACAGATGACTTTGTAGGTATTTCCATGTTTATACAGATGGCGGTGTAGATATATCCATGTTTATAGAGATAACTGTGTAGATATTTCCATGTTTATACAGATCGCGGTGTAGATATTTCCATGTTTATACAGATCGCGGTGTAGATATTTCCATGTTTATACAGATCGCGGTGTAGATATTTCCATGTTTACACAGATAGCGGTGTAGATATTTCCATGTTTTTACAGATATCGGTGTAGATATTTCCATGTTTACACAGATTGCTGTGTAGATATTTCCATCTTTCTGCAGATGGCATTGTAGATACTTCCATGTTTATACAGATGACTGTGAAGGTATTTCCATGATTTTACAGATGGCGGTGCAGATATTTCCATGTCTATAGAGATAGCGGTGTAGATATTTCCATGTTTGTACAGATGGCGGTGTTGATATTTCCATCTATACACAGGTGGCCGTGTAGATATTTCCATGTTTATTCAGATGGCGGCGTAGATATTTCCAAGGACATGCAGATGGCGGTGTAGTTATTTCCATGTCTATACAGATAGCGGTGTAGTTATTTCCATGTTTACACAGATGTTGGTGTAGATATTTCCGTGTTTATACACATGGCGGAGTAGATACTTCCATCTTTATGGAGATGGCAGTGTAGATATTTTCATGTTCATAGAGACGGCGGTGTAGATATTTCCAAATTTATAGAGATAGCGGTGTAGTTATTTCCATCTTTCTACAGATGGCAGTGTAGATATTTCCATGTTTATACAGATGGCCGTGTAGATATTTCCATATTTATACAGATGTCTGTGTAGATATTTCCATGTGTATACAGATGGTATTGTAGCTATTTCCATGTTTATACAGATGGTGGTGTAGATATTTCCATGTTTATTCAGATGACTGTGTAGATATTTCCATGTTTTTACAGATGGCAGTGTAGATATTTCACTGTTTATGTAGATGGCGCTGTTGATATTTCCATGTTTATACAGATAACGGTGGAGTTATTTCCATGTTTATACAGAGAGCAGTGGAGATATTTCCATGTTTATACACATAGCGGTGTACATATTTCCATGTTTATAGAGACAGCGGTGTAGGTATTTCCATGTTTATACAGATAGCGGTGCAGTTATTTCCATGTTTACACAGATGCCTATGCAGATATTTCCATATTTATACAGAGGGCTGTGTAAATATTTCTATATTTAAACAGATGGCAGTGTAGATATTTAAATATTCCTACACATGACTGTGTAGGTATTTCCATGTTTATACAGATGTCTTTTTAGTTATTTCCATGTATATAGAGATAGCGGTGCAGATATTTCCATGTTTATACAGATAGCGGTGTATATATTTCCATGTTTATACAGATCATGGTGTAGATATTTCCATGTTTATACAGATACCGGTGTAGAAATTTCCATGTTTATACAGACCGCAGTGTAGATATTTCCATGTTTATAGAGATAGCAGTGTAGATATTTCCATGTTTGTACAGATGTCGGTGTTGATGTTTCCATCTATACACTGATTGCCGTGTAGGTATTTCCATGTGTATACAGATGGCATTGCAGATATTTCCATGTTTATACAGATAGCGGTGTATATATTTCCATGTTAATACAGATCATGGTGTAGATATTTCCATGTTTATAGAGACCGCAGTGTAGATAATTCCATGTTTATAGAGATAGCAGTGTAGATATTTCCATGTTTGTACAGATGGCGGTGTTGATGTTTCCATCTATACACTGATTGCCGTGTAGGTATTTCCATGTGTATACAGATGGCATTGTAGATATTTCCATGTTTATACAGATGGTGGTGTAGATATTTCCATGTTTACACAGATGACTGTATAGGTATTTCCATGTTTATACAGATGGTGGTGTAGATATTTCCAAGTTTATAGAGATAGCGGTGTAGATATTTCCATATTTATACAGATAACGGTGTAGAAGTTTCCATGTTTATACAGATAGCGGTGCAAATATTTCCATGTTTATACAGATCACGGTGTAGATATTTCCATGTTTATAGAGATAGTTGTGTAGATATTTCCATGTTTATACCGATAGCGGTGTTGATATTTCCATGTTTATACAGACCGCGGTGTAGATATTTCCATGTTTATACAGATAGCGGTGCAGATATTTCCATGTTTGTACAGATGGCGGTGCTGATATTTCCATCTATACACAGATGACCGTGTAGATATTTCCATGTTTATACAGATGGCGGCGCAGATATTTCCATGGATATGTAGATGGCGGTGTAGATATTTCCATGTTTATACAGATAGCGGTGTAGTTATTTCCATGTTTATATAGATAGCGGTGTAGATATTTCCATGTATGTACACATGGCTGTGTAGATGTTTCCATGTTTGTACAGATGGCGGTGTAGATATTTCCATGTTTATACAGATAAGTTTGTAAGTATTTCCATGTTTATACAGATGGCGGTGTAGATATTTCGATGTTTATAGAGATAGCAGTGGAGATATTTCCATGTTTATACAGATAGCGGTGTAGATATTTCCATCTTTATACTGATCGTGGTGTAGACATTTCCATGTTTATAGAGATGGCGGTGTAGATATTTCCATGTTCACAGAGATAGCGGTGTTGATTTTTCCATGTTTATAGAGATAGCGGTGTGGATATTTCCATGTTTATACAGATAGGGTTGTAGATATTTCCCTGTTTATAGAGATGGCGGTGTAGATATTTCCATGTTTATACAGATCACGGTGTAGATATTTCCTTGTTTATACAAATAGCAGGGTAGTTATTTCCATGTTTATAAAGATAGTGGTGTAGATATTTCCATGTATATACAGATGGCTGTGTAGATATTTCCATGTTTATACAGATGGCTGTGTAGATATTTCCATGTTTATACAGATGGCTGTGTACATATTTCCATTTTTATACAGATGACTTTGTAGGTATTTCCATGTTTATACAGATGGCGATGTAGATATTTCCATGTTTATACAGATAGCGGTGTAGTTATTTCCATGTTTATATAGATAGCGGTGTACATATTTCCATGTATGTACACATGGCTGTGTAGATATTTCCATGTTTATATAGATGGCGGTGTAGATATTTCCGTGTTTATACAGATAACCTTGTAAGTATTTCCATGTTTATACAGATGGCGGTGTAGATATTTCGATGTTTATAGAGATAGCAGTGGAGATATTTCCATGTTTATACAGATAGCGGTGTAGATATTTCCATGTTTATACTGATCGTGGTGTAGACATTTCCATGTTTATAGAGATGGCGGTGTAGATATTTCCATGTTCATTGAGATAGCGGAGTTGATTTTTCCATGTTTATAGAGATAGCGGTGTGGATATTTCCATGTTTATACAGATAGGTGTGTAGATATTTCCCTGTTTATAGAGATGGCGGTGTAGATATTTCCATGTTTATACAGATCACGGTGTAGATATTTCCTTGCTTATAGAAATAGCGGTGTAGTTATTTCCATGTTTATACAGATAGTGGTGTAGTTAATTCCATGTATATACAGATGGCTTTGTAGATATTTCCATGTTTATACAGATGGCTGTGTAGATATTTCCATGTTTATACAGATGGCTGTGTACATATTTCCAATTTTATACAGATGACTTTGTAGGTATTTCCATGTTTATACAGATCACGGTGTAGATATTTCCTTGTTTATACAA
Organism: Pan troglodytes; assembly: GCF_028858775.2. Classification (NCBI taxonomy): domain Eukaryota; kingdom Metazoa; phylum Chordata; class Mammalia; order Primates; family Hominidae; genus Pan; species Pan troglodytes. Next base: position 4,890,672 of record NC_072419.2, on the reverse strand, counting down.
ATAGCAGGGTAGTTATTTCCATGTTTATAAAGATAGTGGTGTAGATATTTCCATGTATATACAGATGGCTGTGTAGATATTTCCATGTTTATACAGATGGCTGTGTAGATATTTCCATGTTTATACAGATGACTTTGTAGGTATTTCCATGTTTATACAGATGGCGGTGTAGATATATCCATGTTTATAGAGATAACTGTGTAGATATTTCCATGTTTATACAGATCGCGGTGTAGATATTTCCATGTTTATACAGATCGCGGTGTAGATATTTCCATGTTTATACAGATCGCGGTGTAGATATTTCCATGTTTACACAGATAGCGGTGTAGATATTTCCATGTTTTTACAGATATCGGTGTAGATATTTCCATGTTTACACAGATTGCTGTGTAGATATTTCCATCTTTCTGCAGATGGCATTGTAGATATTTCCATGTTTATACAGATGACTGTGAAGGTATTTCCATGATTTTACAGATGGCGGTGCAGATATTTCCATGTCTATAGAGATAGCGGTGTAGATATTTCCATTTTGTACAGATGGCGGTGTTGATATTTCCATCTATACACAGGTGGCCGTGTAGATATTTCCATGTTTATTCAGATGGCGGCGTAGATATTTCCAAGGACATGCAGATGGCGGTGTAGTTATTTCCATGTTTATACAGATAGCGGTGTAGTTATTTCCATGTTTACACAGATGTTGGTGTAGATATTTCCGTGTTTATACACATGGCGGAGTAGATACTTCCATCTTTATGGAGATGGCAGTGTAGATATTTTCATGTTCATAGAGACGGCGGTGTAGATATTTCCAAATTTATAGAGATAGCGGTGTAGTTATTTCCATCTTTCTACAGATGGCAGTGTAGATATTTCCATGTTTATACAGATGGCCGTGTAGATATTTCCATATTTATACAGATGTCTGTGTAGATATTTCCATGTGTATACAGATGGTATTGTAGCTATTTCCATGTTTATACAGATGGTGGTGTAGATATTTCCATGTTTATTCAGATGACTGTGTAGATATTTCCATGTTTTTACAGATGGCAGTGTAGATATTTCACTGTTTATGTAGATGGCGCTGTTGATATTTCCATGTTTATACAGATAACGGTGGAGTTATTTCCATGTTTATACAGAGAGCAGTGGAGATATTTCCATGTTTATACACATAGCGGTGTACATATTTCCATGTTTATAGAGACAGCGGTGTAGGTATTTCCATGTTTATACAGATAGCGGTGCAGTTATTTCCATGTTTACACAGATGCCTATGCAGATATTTCCATATTTATACAGAGGGCTGTGTAAATATTTCTATATTTATACAGATGGCAGTGTAGATATTTAAATGTTCCTACACATGACTGTGTAGGTATTTCCATGTTTATACAGATGTCTTTTTAGTTATTTCCATGTATATAGAGATAGCGGTGCAGATATTTCCATGTTTATACAGATAGCGGTGTATATATTTCCATGTTTATACAGATCATGGTGTAGATATTTCCATGTTTATACAGATACCGGTGTAGAAATTTCCATGTTTATACAGACCGCAGTGTAGATATTTCCATGTTTATAGACATAGCAGTGTAGATATTTCCATGTTTGTACAGATGGCGGTGTTGATGTTTCCATCTATACACTGATTGCCGTGTAGGTATTTCCATGTGTATACAGATGGCATTGCAGATATTTCCATGTTTATACAGATAGCGGTGTATATATTTCCATGTTAATACAGATCATGGTGTAGATATTTCCATGTTTATAGAGACCGCAGTGTAGATAATTCCATGTTTATAGAGATAGCAGTGTAGATATTTCCATGTTTGTACAGATGGCGGTGTTGATGTTTCCATCTATACACTGATTGCCGTGTAGGTATTTCCATGTGTATACAGATGGCATTGTAGATATTTCCATGTTTATACAGATGGTGGTGTAGATATTTCCATGTTTACACAGATGACTGTATAGGTATTTCCATGTTTATACAGATGGTGGTGTAGATATTTCCAAGTTTATAGAGATAGCGGTGTAGATATTTCCATATTTATACAGATAACGGTGTAGAAGTTTCCATGTTTATACAGATAGCGGTGCAAATATTTCCATGTTTATACAGATCACGGTGTAGATATTTCCATGTTTATAGAGATAGTTGTGTAGATATTTCCATGTTTATACCGATAGCGGTGTTGATATTTCCATGTTTATACAGACCGCGGTGTAGATATTTCCATGTTTATACAGATAGCGGTGCAGATATTTCCATGTTTGTACAGATGGCGGTGCTGATATTTCCATCTATACACAGATGACCGTGTAGATATTTCCATGTTTATACAGATGGCGGCGCAGATATTTCCATGGATATGTAGATGGCGGTGTAGATATTTCCATGTTTATACAGATAGCGGTGTAGTTATTTCCATGTTTATATAGATAGCGGTGTAGATATTTCCATGTATGTACACATGGCTGTGTAGATGTTTCCATGTTTGTACAGATGGCGGTGTAGATATTTCCATGTTTATACAGATAACTTTGTAAGTATTTCCATGCTTATACAGATTGCGGTGTAGATATTTCGATGTTTATAGAGATAGCAGTGGAGATATTTCCATGTTTATACAGATAGCGGTGTAGATATTTCCATGTTTATACTGATCGTGGTGTAGACATTTCCATGTTTATAGAGATGGCGGTGTAGATATTTCCATGTTCACAGAGATAGCGGTGTTGATTTTTCCATGTTTATAGAGATAGCGGTGTGGATATTTCCATGTTTATACAGATAGGGTTGTAGATATTTCCCTGTTTATAGAGATGGCGGTGTAGATATTTCCATGTTTATACAGATCACGGTGTAGATATTTCCTTGTTTATACAAATAGCAGGGTAGTTATTTCCATGTTTATAAAGATAGTGGTGTAGATATTTCCATGTATATACAGATGGCTGTGTAGATATTTCCATGTTTATACAGATGGCTGTGTAGATATTTCCATGTTTATACAGATGGCTGTGTACATATTTCCATTTTTATACAGATGACTTTGTAGGTATTTCCATGTTTATACAGATGGCGGTGTAGATATTTCCATGTTTATACAGATAGCGGTGTAGTTATTTCCATGTTTATATAGATAGCGGTGTACATATTTCCATGTATGTACACATGGCTGTGTAGATATTTCCATGTTTATATAGATGGCGGTGTAGATATTTCCGTGTTTATACAGATAACCTTGTAAGTATTTCCATGTTTATACAGATGGCGGTGTAGATATTTCGATGTTTATAGAGATAGCAGTGGAGATATTTCCATGTTTATACAGATAGCGGTGTAGATATTTCCATGTTTATACTGATCGTGGTGTAGACATTTCCATGTTTATAGAGATGGCGGTGTAGATATTTCCATGTTCATAGAGATAGCGGAGTTGATTTTTCCATGTTTATAGAGATAGCGGTGTGGATATTTCCATGTTTATACAGATAGGTGTGTAGATATTTCCCTGTTTATAGAGATGGCGGTGTAGATATTTCCATGTTTATACAGATCACGGTGTAGATATTTCCTTGTTTATACAAATAGCGGTGTAGTTATTTCCATGTTTATACAGATAGTGGTGTAGTTAATTCCATGTATATACAGATGGCTTTGTAGATATTTCCATGTTTATACAGATTGCTGTGTAGATATTTCCATGTTTATACAGATGGCTGTGTACATATTTCCAATTTTATACAGATGACTTTGTAGGTATTTCCATGTTTATACAGATGGCGGTGTAGATATTTCCATGTTTATAGAGATAACTGTGTAGATATTTCCATGTTTATACTGATAGCGGTGTAGATATTTCCATGTTTATACAGATAGCGGTGTAGATATTTCCATGTTTTTACAGATATCGGTGTAGGTATTTCCATGTTTACACAGATTGCGGTGTAGATATTTCCATTTTTCTACAGATGGCATTGTAGATATTTCCATGTTTATACAGATGACTGTATAGGTATTTCCATGTTTTTACAGATGGCGGTGCAGATATTTCCATGTCTATAGAGATAGCGGTGTAGATATTTCCATGTTTGTACAGATGGCGGTGTTGATATTTCCAGCTATACACAGATGGCCGTGTAGATATTTCCATGTTTATTCAGATGGCGGCGTAGATATTTCCAAGGACATGCAGATGGCGGTGTAGTTATTTCCATGTTTATACAGATAGCGGTGTAGGTATTTCCATGTTTACACAGATGGTGGTGTAGATATTTCTGTGTTTATACACATGGCGGAGTAGATACTTCCATCTTTATGGAGATGGCAGTGTAGATATTTTCATGTTCATATAGATGGCGGTGTAGATATTTCCAAATTTATAGAGATAGCGGTGTAGATATTTCCATCTTTCTACAGATGGCAGTGTAGATATTTCCATGTTTATACAGATGGCCGTATAGATATTTCCATATTTATACAGATGTCGGTGTAGATATTTCCATGTGTATACAGATGGTATTGTAGCTATTTCCATGTTTATACAGATGGTGGTGTAGATATTTCCATGTTTATTCAGATGAATGTGTAGATATTTCCATGTTTTTACAGATGGCAGTGTAGATATTTCAATGTTTATATAGATGGCGCTGTTGATATTTCCATGTTTATAAAGATAATGGTGGAGATATTTCCATGTTTATACAGAGAGCAGTGGAGATATTTCCATGTTTATACACATAGCGGTGTACACATTTCCATGTTTATAGAGACAGCGGTGTAGGTATTTCCATTTTTATACAGATGGTGGTGTAGATATTTCCAAGTTTATTGAGATAGCGGTGTAGATATTTCCATATTTATACAGATAACGGTGTAGAAGTTTCCATGTTTATACAGATAGCGGTGTAAATATTTCCATGTTTATACAGATGACGGTGTAGATATTTCCATGTTTATAGAGATAGCGGTGTAGATATTTCCATGTTTATAGAGATAGCGGTGTAGATATTTCCATGTTTATACTGATCGTGGTGTAGACATTTCCATGTTTATAGAGATGGCGGTGTAGATATTTCCATGTTCATAGAGATAGCGGAGTTGATTTTTCCATGTTTATAGAGATAGCGGTGTGGATATTTCCATGTTTATACAGATAGGTGTGTAGATATTTCCCTGTTTATACAAATAGCGGTGTAGTTATTTCCATGTTTATACAGATAGTGGTGTAGTTAATTCCATGTATATACAGATGGCTTTGTAGATATTTCCATGTTTATACAGATGGCTGTGTAGATATTTCCATGTTTATACTGATGGCTGTGTACATATTTCCATGTTTATACAGATGACTTTGTAGGTATTTCCATGTTTATACAGATGGCGGTGCAGATATTTCCATGTCTATAGAGATAGCGGTGTAGATATTTCCATGTTTGTACAGATGGCGGTGTTGATATTTCCATCTATACACAGATGGCCGTGTAGATATTTCCATGTTTATTCAGATGGCGGCGTAGATATTTCCAAGGACATGCAGATGGCGGTGTAGTTATTTCCATGTTTATACAGATAGCGGTGTAGTTATTTCCATGTTTACACAGATGGTGGTGTAGATATTTCCGTGTTTATACACATGGCGGAGTAGATACTTCCATCTTTGTGGAGATGGCAGTGTAGATATTTTCATGTTCATAGAGATGGCGGTGTAGATATTTCCACATTTATAGAGATAGCGGTGTAGATATTTCCATCTTTCTACAGATGGCCGTGCAGATATTTCCATGTTTATACAGATGGCCGTGTAGATATTTCCATATTTATACAGATGTCTGGGTAGATATTTCCATGTTTTTACAGATGGCAGTGTTGATATTTCAATGTTTATGTAGATGGCGCTTTTGATATTTCCATGTTTATACAGATAACGGTGGAGATATTTCCATGTTTATACAGAGAGCACTGGAGATATTTCCATGTTTATACACATAGCGGTGTACATATTTCCATGTTTATAGAGACTGCGGTATAGGTATTTCCATGTTTATACAGATAGCGGTGCAGTTATTTCAATGTTTACACAGATGCCTATGCAGATATTTCCATATTTATACAGAGGGCTGTGTAGATATTTCTATATTTATACAGATGGCAGTGTAGATATTTAAATGTTCCTACACATGACTGTGTAGGTATTTCCATGTTTATGCAGATGTCTTTGTAGTTATTTCCATGTTTATAGAGATAGCGGTGCAGATATTTCCATGTTTATACAGATAGCGGTGTATATATTTCCATGTTTATACAGATCATGGTGTAGATATTTCCATGTTTATACAGATACCGGTGTAGATATTTCCATGTTTATACAGACCGCAGTGTAGATATTTCCATGTTTATAGAGATAGCAGTGTAGATATTTCCATGTTTGTACAGATGGCGGTGTTGATGTTTCCATCTATACACTGATTGCCGTGTAGGTGTTTCCATGTGTATACAGATGGCATTGCAGATATTTCCATGTTTATACAGATAGCGGTGTAGGTATTTCCATGTTTATACCGACAGCGGTGTTGATATTTCCATGTTTATAGAGACCGCAGTGTAGATATTTCCATGTTTATAGAGATAGCAGTGTAGATATTTCCATGTTTGTACAGATGGCGGTGTTGATGTTTCCATTTATACACTGATTGCCGTGTAGGTATTTCCATGTGTATACAGATGGCATTGTAGATATTTCCATGTTTATACAGATGGTGGTGTAGATATTTCCATGTTTACACAGATGACAGTATAGCTATTTCCATGTTTATAGAGATGGTGGTGTAGATATTTCCAAGTTTATAGAGATAGCGGTGTAGATATTTCCATATTTATACAGATAACGGTGTACAAGTTTCCATGTTTATACAGATAGCGGTGTAGATATTTCCATGTTTATACTGATCGTGGTGTAGACATTTCCATGTTTATAGAGATGGCGGTGTAGATATTTCCATGTTCATAGAGATAGCGGTGTTGATTTTTCCATGTTTATAGAGATAGCGGTGTGGATATTTCCATGTTTATACAGGTAGGGGTGTAGATATTTCCCTGTTTATAGAGATGGCGGTGTAGATATTTCCATGTTTATACAGATCACGGTGTAGATATTTCCTTGTTTATACAAATAGCGGTGTAGTTATTTCCATGTTTATACAGATACTGGTGTAGATATTTCCATGTATATACAGATGGCTGTGTAGATATTTCCATGTTTATACAGATGGCTGTGTAGATATTTCCATGTTTATACAGATGGTGGTATAGATATTTCCATGTTTATACGGATACCGGTGTAGATATTTCCATGTTTATACAGACCGCAGTGTAGATATTTCCATGTTTATAGAGATAGCAGTGTAGATATTTCCATGTTTGTACAGATGGCGGTGTTGATGTTTCCATCTATACACTGATTGCCGTGTAGGTATTTCCATGTGTATACAGATGGCATTGTAGATATTTCCATGTTTATACAGATGGTGGTGTAGATATTTCCATGTTTACACAGATGACTGTATAGGTATTTCCATGTTTATACAGATGGCGGTGTAGATATTTCCAAGTTTATAGAGATAGCGGTGTAGATATTTCCATATTTATACAGATAACGGTGTAGAAGTTTCCATGTTTATACAGATAGCGGTGTAAATATTTCCATGTGTATACAGATCACGGTGTAGGTATTTCCATGTTTATAGAGATAGCGGTGTAGATATTTCCATGTTTATACCGATAGCGGTGTTGATATTTCCATGTTTATACAGACCGCGGTGTAGATATTTCCATGTTAATACAGATAGCGGTGCAGATATTTCCATGTTTGTACAGATGGTGGTGTTGATATTTCCATCAATACACACATGACGGTGTAGATATTTCCATGTTTATACAGATGGCGGCGCAGATATTTCCATGGATATGTAGATGGCGGTGTAGATATTTCCATGTTTATACAGATAACGGTGTAGTTATTTCCATGTTTATATAGATAGCGGTGTAGATATTTCCATGTATGTACACATGGCTGTGTAGATATTGCCATGTTTGTACAGATGGCGGTGTAGATATTTCCATGTTTATACAGATAACTTTGTAAGTATTTCCATGTTTATACAGATGGCGGTGTAGATATTTCGATGTTTATAGGGATAGCAGTGGAGATATTTCCATGTTTATACAGATAGCGGTGCAGATATTTCCATGTTTATACTGATCGTGGTGTAGACATTTCCATGTTTATAGAGATGGCGGTGTAGATATTTCCATGTTCATAGAGATAGCGGTGTTGATTTTTCCATGTTTATAGAGATAGCGGTGTGGATATTTCCATGTTTATACAGGTAGGGGTGTAGATATTTCCCTGTTTATAGAGATGGCGGTGTAGATATTTCCATGTTTATACAGATCACGGTGTAGATATTTCCTTGTTTATACAAATAGCGGTGTAGTTATTTCCATGTTTATACAGATACTGGTGTAGATATTTCCATGTATATACAGATGGCTGTGTAGATATTTCCATGTTTATACAGATGGCTGTGTAGATATTTCCATGTTTATACAGATGGTGGTATAGATATTTCCATGTTTATACGGATACCGGTGTAGATATTTCCATGTTTATACAGACCGCAGTGTAGATATTTCCATGTTTATAGAGATAGCAGTGTAGATATTTCCATGTTTGTACAGATGGCGGTGTTGATGTTTCCATCTATACACTGATTGCCGTGTAGGTATTTCCATGTGTATACAGATGGCATTGTAGATATTTCCATGTTTATACAGATGGTGGTGTAGATATTTCCATGTTTACACAGATGACTGTATAGGTATTTCCATGTTTATACAGATGGCGGTGTAGATATTTCCAAGTTTATAGAGATAGCGGTGTAGATATTTCCATATTTATACAGATAACGGTGTAGAAGTTTCCATGTTTATACAGATAGCGGTGTAAATATTTCCATGTTTATACAGATCACGGTGTAGGTATTTCCATGTTTATAGAGATAGCGGTGTAGATATTTCCATGTTTATACCGATAGCGGTGTTGATATTTCCATGTTTATACAGACCGCGGTGTAGATATTTCCATGTTAATACAGATAGCGGTGCAGATATTTCCATGTTTGTACAGATGGTGGTGTTGATATTTCCATCAATACACACATGACGGTGTAGATATTTCCATGTTTATACAGATGGCGGCGCAGATATTTCCATGGATATGTAGATGGCGGTGTAGATATTTCCATGTTTATACAGATAACGGTGTAGTTATTTCCATGTTTATATAGATAGCGGTGTAGATATTTCCATGTATGTACACATGGCTGTGTAGATATTGCCATGTTTGTACAGATGGCGGTGTAGATATTTCCATGTTTATACAGATAACTTTGTAAGTATTTCCATGTTTATACAGATGGCGGTGTAGATATTTCGATGTTTATAGGGATAGCAGTGGAGATATTTCCATGTTTATACAGATAGCGGTGCAGATATTTCCATGTTTATACTGATCGTGGTGTAGACATTTCCATGTTTATAGAGATGGCGGTGTAGATATTTCCATGTTCATAGAGATAGCGGAGTTGATTTTTCCATGTTTATAGAGATAGCGGTGTGGATAATTCCATGTTTATACAGATAGGGTTGTAGATATTTCCCTGTTTATAGAGATGGCGGTGTAGATATTTCCATGTTTATACAGATCACGGTGTAGATATTTCCTTGTTTATACAAATAGCAGGGTAGTTATTTCCATGTTTATAAAGATAGTGGTGTAGATATTTCCATATATATACAGATGGCTGTGTAGATATTTCCATGTTTATACAGATGGCTGTGTAGATATTTCCATGTTTATACAGATGACTTTGTAGGTATTTCCATATTTATACAGATGGCGGTGTAGATATTTCCATGTTTATAGAGATAACTGTGTAGATATTTCCATGTTTATACAGATCGCGGTGTAGATATTTCCATGTTTATACAGATCGCGGTGTAGATATTTCCATGTTTATACAGATCGCGGTGTAGATATTTCCATGTTTATACAGATAGCGGTGTAGATATTTCCATGTTTTTACAGATATCGGTGTAGATATTTCCATGTTTACACAGATTGCTGTGTAGATATTTCCATCTTTCTACAGATGGCATTGTAGATATTTCCATGTTTATACAGATGACTGTAAAGGTATTTCCATGTTTTTACAGATGGCGGTGCAGATATTTCCATGTCTATAGAGATAGCGGTGTAGATATTTCCATGTTTGTACAGATGGCGGTGTTGATATTTCCATCTATACACAGATGGCCGTGTAGATATTTCCATGTTTATTCAGATGGCGGCGTAGATATTTCCAAGGACATGCAGATGGCGGTGTAGTTATTTCCATGTTTATACAGATAGCGGTGTAGTTATTTCCATGTTTACACAGATGGTGGTGTAGGTATTTCCGTGTTTAAACACATGGCGGAGTAGATACTTCCATCTTTATGGAGATGGCAGTGTAGATATTTTCATGTTCATAGAGATGGCGGTGTAGATATTTCCACATTTATAGAGATAGCGTTGTAGATATTTCCATCTTTCTACAGATGGCAGTGTAGATATTTCCATGTTTATACAGATGGCCGTGTAGATATTGCCAAATTTATACAGATGTCTGTGTAGATATTTCCATGTGTATACAGATGGTATTGTAGCTATTTCCATGTTTATACAGATGGTGGTGTAGATATTTCCATGTATATTCAGATGACTGTGTAGATATTTCTATATTTTTACAGATGGCAGTGTAGATATTTCAATGTTTATGTAGATGGCGCTGTTGATATTTCCATGTTTATACAGATAACGGTGGAGATATTTCCATGTTTATACAGAGAGCAGTGGAGATATTTCCATGTTTATACACATAGTGGTGTACATATTTCCAAGTTTATAGAGACAGCGGTGTAGGTATTTCCATGTTTATACAGATAGCGGTGCAGTTATTTCCATGTTTACACAGATGCCTATGTCGATATTTCCATATTTATACAGAGGGCTGTGTAGATATTTCTATATTTATACAGATGGCCGTGTAGATATTTAAATGTTCCTACACATGACTGTGTATGTATTTCCATGTTTATACAGATGTCTTTGTAGTTATTTCCATGTTTATAGTGATAGCGGGGCAGATATTTCCATGTTTATACAGATAGCGGTGTATATATTTCCATGTTTATACAGATCATGGTGTAGATATTTCCATGTTTATACAGATACCGGTGTAGATATTTCCGTGTTTATACAGACCGCAGTGTAGATATTTCCATGTTTATAGAGATAGCAGTGTAGATATTTCCATGTTTGTACAGATGGCGGTGTTGATGTTTCCATCTATACACTGATTGCCGTGTAGGTATTTCCATGTGTATACAGATGGCATTGCAGATATTTCCATGTTTATACAGATAGCGGTGTATATATTTCCATGTTTATACAGATCATGGTGTAGATATTTCCATGTTTATAGAGACCGCAGTGTAGATATTTCCATGTTTATAGAGATAGCAGTGTAGATATTTCCATGGTTGTACAGATGGCGGTGTTGATGTTTCCATCTATACACTGATTGCCGTGTAGGTATTTCCATGTGTATACAGATGGCATTGTAGATATTTCCATGTTTATATAGATGGTGGTGTAGATATTTCCATGTTTACACAGTTGACTGTATAGCTATTTCCATGTTTATACAGATGGCGGTGTAGATATTTCCAAGTTTATAGAGTTAGCAGTGTAGATATTTCCATATTTATACAGATAACGGTGTAGAAGTTTCCATGTTTATACAGATAGCGGTGTAAATATATCCATGTTTATACAGATCACGGTGTAGATATTTCCATGTTTATAGAGATAGCGGTGTAGATATTTCCATGTTTATACCGATAGCGGTGTTGATATTTCCATGTTTATACAGACCGCGGTGTAGATATTTCCATGTTTATACAGATAGCGGTGCAGATATTTCCATGTTTGTACAGATGGCGGTGCTGATATTTCCATCTATACACAGATGACCGTGTAGTTATGTCCATGTTTATACAGATGGCGGCGCAGATATTTCCATGGATATGTAGATGGCGGTGTAGATATTTCCATGTTTTTACAGATGGCAGTGTAGATATTTCAATGTTTATGTAGATGGCGCTGTTGATATTTCCATGTTTATACAGATAACGGTGGAGATATTTCCATGTTTAAACAGAGAGCAGTGGAGATATTTCCATGTTTATACACATAGCGGTGTACATATTTCCATGTTTATAGAGACAGCGGTGTAGGTATTTCCATGTTTATACAGATGGCGGTGCAGTTATTTCCATGTTTACACAGATGCCTATGCCGATATTTCCATATTTATACAGAGGGCTGTGTAGATATTTCTATATTTATACAGATGGCAGTGTAGATATTTAAATGTTCCTACACATGACTGTGTAGGTATTTCCATGTTTATACAGATGTCTTTGTAGTTATTTCCATGTTTATAGAGATAGCGGTGCAGATATTTCCATGTTTATACAGATAGCGGTGTATATATTTCCATGTTTATACAGATCATGGTGTAGATATTTCCATGTTTATACAGATACCGGTGTAGATATTTCCATGTTTATACAGACCGCAGTGTAGATATTTCCATGTTTATAGAGATAGCAGTGTAGATATTTCCATGTTTGTACAGATGGCGGTGTTGATGTTTCCATCTATACACTGATTGCCGTGTAGGTATTTCCATGTGTATACAGATGGCATTGCAGATATTTCCATGTTTATACAGATAGCGGTGTATATATTTCCATGTTTATAGAGATCATGCTGTAGATATTTCCATGTTTATAGAGACCGCAGTGTAGATATTTCCATGTTTATAGAGATAGCAGTGTAGATATTTGCATGTTTGTACAGATGGCGGTGTTGATGTTTCCATCTATACACTGATTGGCGTGTAGGTATTTCCATGTGTATACAGATGGCATTGTAGCTATTTCCATGTTTATACAGATGGTGGTGTAGATATTTCCATGTTTACACAGATGACTGTATAGGTATTTCCATGTTTATACAGATGGCGGTGTAGATATTTCCAAGTTTATAGAGTTAGCGGTGTAGATATTTCCATATTTATACAGATAACGGTGTAGAAGTTTCCATGTTTATACAGATAGCGGTGTAAATATATCCATGTTTATACAGATCACGGTGTAGATATTTCCATGTTTATAGAGATAGCGGTGTAGATATTTCCATGTTTATACCGATAGCGGTGTTGATATTTCCATGTTTATACAGACCGCGGTGTAGATATTTCCATGTTTATACAGATAGCGGTGCAGATATTTCCATGTTTGTACAGATGGCGGTGCTGATATTTCCATCTATACACAGATGACCGTGTAGTTATTTCCATGTTTATACAGATGGCGGCGCAGATATTTCCATGGATATGTAGATGGCGGTGTAGATATTTCCATGTTTATACAGATAGCGGTGTAGTTATTTCCATGTTTATATAGATAGCGGTGTAGATATTTCCATGTATGTACACATGGCTGTGTAGATATTTCCATGTTTGTACAGATGGCGGTGTAGATATTTCCATGTTTATGCAGATAACTTTGTAAGTATTTCCATGTTTATACAGATGGCGGTGTAGATATTTCGATGTTTATAGAGATAGCAGTGGAGATATTTCCATGTTTATACAGATAGCGGTGTAGATATTTCCATGTTTATACTGATCGTGGTGTAGACATTTCCATGTTTATAGAGATGGCGGTGTAGATATTTCCATGTTCACAGAGATAGCGGTGTTGATTTTTCCATGTTTATAGAGATAGCGGTGTGGATATTTCCATGTTTATACAGATAGGGTTGTAGATATTTCCCTGTTTATAGAGATGGCGGTGTAGATATTTCAAAGTTTATACAGATCACGGTGTAGATATTTCCTTGTTTATACAAATAGCAGGGTAGTTATTTCCATGTTTATAAAGATAGTGGTGTAGATATTTCCATGTATATACAGATGGCTGTGTAGATATTTCCATGTTTATACAGATGGCTGTGTAGATATTTCCATGTTTATACAGATGGCTGTGTACATATTTCCATTTTTATACAGATGACTTTGTAGGTATTTCCATGTTTATACAGATGGCGGTGTAGATATTTCCATGTTTATACAGATAGCGGTGTAGTTATTTCCATGTTTATATAGATAGCGGTGTAGATATTTCCATGTATGTACACATGGATGTGTAGATATTTCCATGTTTATACAGATGGCGGTGTAGATATTTCCATGTTTATACAGATAACTTTGTAAGTATGTCCATGTTTATACAGATGGCGGTGTAGATATTTCGATGTTTATAGAGATAGCAGTGGTGCTATTTCCATGTTTATACAGATAGCGGTGTAGATATTTCCATGTTTTTACTGATCGTGGTGTAGACATTTCCATGTTTATAGAGATGGCGGTGTAGATATTTCCATGTTCATAGAGATAGCGGTGTTGATTTTTTCATGTTTATAGAGATAGCGTTGTGGATATTTCCACGTTTATACAGATGCCTATGCAGATATTTCCATATTTATACAGAGGGCTGTGTAGATATTTCAATGTTTATACAGATGGCTGTGTAGATATTTCCATGTTTATACAGATGACTTTGTAGATATTTCCATGTTTATACAGATGACTTTGTAGGTATTTCCATGTTTATACAGATGGCGGTGTAGATATTTCCATGTTTATAGAGATAACTGTGTAGATATTTCCATGTTTATACAGATAGCGGTGTAGATATTTCCATGTTAATACAGATCGCGGTGTAGATATTTCCATGTTTACACAGATCACAGTGTCGATATTTCCATGTTTATACAGATCGCGGTGTAGATATTTCCATGTTTTACAGATATCGGTGTAGATATTTCCATGTTTACACAGATTGTGGTGTAGATATTTCCATCTTTCTACAGATGGCATTGTAGATATTTCCATGTTTATACAGATGACTGTATAGGTATTTCTATGTTTTTACAGATGGCGGTGCAGATATTTCCATGTCTATAGAGATAGCGGTGTAGATATTTCCATGTTTGTACAGATGGCGGTGTTGATATTTCCATCTATACACAGATGGCCGTGTAGATATTTCCATGTTTATTCAGATGGCGGCATAGATATTTCCAAGGACATACAGATGGCGGTGTAGTTATTTCCATGTTTACACAGATGGTGGTGTAGGTATTTCCGTGTTTAAACACATGGCGGAGTAGATACTTCCATCTTTATGGAGATGGCAGTGTAGATATTTTCATGTTCATAGAGATGGCGGTGTAGATATTTCCACATTTATAGAGATAGCGTTGTAGATATTTCCATCTTTCTACAGATGGCAGTGTAGATATTTCCATGTTTATACAGATGGCCGTGTAGATATTTCCATATGTATACAGATGTCTGTGTAGATATTTCCATGTGTATACAGATGGTATTGTAGCTATTTCCATGTTTATACAGATGGCGGTGTAGATATTTCCATGTTTATACTGATCGTGGTGTAGACATTTCCAAGTTTATAGAGATGGCGGTGTAGATATTTCCATGTTCACAGAGATAGCGGTGTTGATTTTTCCAAGTTTATAGAGATAGCGGTGTGGATATTTCCATGTTTATACAGATAGGGTTGTAGATATTTCCCTGTTTACAGAGATGGCGGTGTAGATGTTTCCATCTATACACTGATTGGCGTGTAGGTATTTCCATGTGTATACAGATGGCATTGTAGATATTTCCATGTTTATACAGATGGTGGTGTAGATATTTCCATGTTTACACAGATGACTGTACAGTTATTTCTATGTTTATACAGATGGCGGTGTAGATATTTCCAAGTTTATAGAGATAGCGGTGTAGATATTTCCATATTTATACAGATAACGGTGTAGAAGTTTCCATGTTTATACAGATAGCAGTGTAAATATTTCCAAGTTTATGCAGATCACGGTGTAGATATTTCCATGTTTATAGATATAGCGGTGTAGATATTTCCATGTTTATACCGATAGCGGTGTTGATATTTCCATGTTTATGCAGACCGCGGTGTAGATATTTCCATGTTTATAAAGATAACGGTGCAGATATTTCCATGTTTGTACAGATGGCGGTGTTGATATTTCCATCTATACACAGATGACCATGTAGATATTTCCATGTTTATATAGATGGCGGCGCAGATATTTCCATGGATATGTAGATGGCGGTGTAGATATTTCCATGTTTATACAGATAGCGGTGTAGTTATTTCCATGTTTATATAGATAGCGGTGTAGATATTGCCATGTATTTACACAAGGCTGTGTAGATATTTCCATGTTTATACAGATGGCGGTGTAGATATTTCCATGTTTATAGAGATAACTTTGTAAGTATTTCCATGTTTATTCAGACGGCGTTGTAGATATTTCGATGTTTATAGAGATAGCAATGGAGATATTTCCATGTTTATACAGATAGCGCTGTAGATATTTCCATGTTTATACTGATCGTGGTGTAGACATTTCCATGTTTATAGAGATGGCAGTGTAGATATTTCCATGTTCATAGAGATAGCGCTGTTGATTTTTCCATGTTTATAGAGATAGCGGTATGGATATTTCCATGTTTATACAGATAGGGGTGTAGATATTTCCCTGTTTATAGAGATGGCGGTGTAGATATTTCCATTTTTATACAGATCACGGTGTAGATATTTCCTTGTTTATACAAATAGCGGTGTAGTTATTTCCATGTTTATACAGATAGTGCTGTAGATATTTCCATGTATATACAGATGGCTGTGAGGATATTTCCATGTTTATACAGATGGCTGTGTAGATATTTCCATGTTTATACAGATGGCTGTGTACACATTTCCATGTTTATACAGATGACTTTGTAGGTATTTCCATGTTTATACAGATGGCGGTGTAGATATTTCCATGTTTATAGAGATAACGTTGCAGATATTTCCATGTTTGTACAGATGGCGGTGTTGATATTTCCATCTATACACAGATGACCGTGTAGATATTTCCATGTTTATACAGATGGCGGCGCAGATATTTCCATGGACATGTAAATGGCGGTGTAGCTATTTCCATGTTTATACAGATAGCGGTGTAGTTATTTCCATGTTTATATAGATAGCGGTGTAGATATTTCCATGTATGTACACATGAATGCGTAGATATTTCCATGTTTATACAGATGGCGGTGTAGATATTTCCATGTTTATACAGATAACTTTGTAAGTATTTCCATGTTTATAGAGATGGCGGTGTAGATATTTCGATGTTTATAGAGATAGCAGTGGAGATATTTCCATGTTTATACAGATAGCGGTGTAGATATTTCCATGTTTATACCGATCGTGGTGTAGACATTTCGATGTCTATAGAGATGGCGGTGTAGATATTTCCATGTTCATAGAGATAGCGGTGTTGATTTTTCCATGTTTATAGAGATAGCGGTGTGGATATTTCCATGTTTATACAGATAGGGGTGTAGATATTTCCCTGTTTATAGAGATGGCAGTGTAGATATTTCCATGTTTATACAGATCACGGTGTAGATATTTCCTTGTCTATACAATTAGCGGTTTAGTTATTTACATGTTTATACAGACAGTGGTGTAGATATTTCCATGTATATACAGATGGCTGTGTAGATATTTCCATGTTTATACAGATGGCTGTGTAGATATTTCCATGTTTATAGAGATAGCAGTGTAGATATTTCCATGTTTGTACAGATGGCGGTGTTGATGTTTCCATCTATACACTGATTGCCGTGTAGGTATTTCCATGTATATACAGATGGCTGTGTAGATATTTCCATGTTTATACAGATGGCTGTGTAGATATTTCCATGTTTATACAGAAGACTTTGTAGGTATTTCCATGTTTATACAGACGACGGTGTAGATATTTCCATGTTTATAGACATAATTGTGTAGATATTTCCATGTTTATACAGATAGCGGTGTAGATATTTCCACGTTTATATAGATCGCGGTGTAGATATTTCCATGTTTATACAGATCGCGGTGTAGATATTTCCATGTTTATACAGATCGCGGTTTAGATATTTCCATGTTTTTACAGATATCGGTGTAGATATTTCCATGTTTATACAGATTGCGGTGTAGATATTTCCATCTTTCTACAGATGGCATTGTAGATATTTCCATGTTTATACAGATGACTGTATAGGTATTTCCATGTTTTTACAGATGGCGGTGCAGATATTTCCATGTCTATAGAGATAGCAGTGTAGATATTTCCATGTTTGTACAGATGGCGGTGTTGATATTTCCATCTATACACAGATGGCCGTGTAGATATTTCAATGTTTATTCAGATGGCGGCGTAGATATTTCCAAGGACATGCAGATGGCGGTGTAGTTATTTCCATGTTTATACAGATAGCAGTGTAGTTATTTCCATGTTTACACAGATGGTGGTGAAGATATTTCCGTGTTTATACACATGGCGGAGTAGATACTTCCATCTTTATGGAGATGGCAGTGTAGATATTTTCATGTTCATAGAGATGGCGGTATAGATATTTCCATATTTATAGAGATAGCGGTGTAGATATTTCCATCTTTCTACTGATGGCAGTGTAGATATTTCCATGTTTATACAGATGTCTGTGTAGTTATTTCCATGTGTACACAGATGGTATTGTAGCTATTTCCATGTTTATACAGATGGTGGTGTAGATATTTCCATGTTTATTCAGATGAATGTTCAGATATTTCCATGTTTTTACAGATGGCAGTGTAGATATTTGAATGTTTATATAGATGGCGCTGTTGATATTTCCATGTTTATACAGATAACGGTGGAGATATTTCCATGTTTATACAGAGAGCAGTGGAGATATTTCCATGTTTATACACATAGCGGTGTACATATTTCCATGTTTATAGAGACAGCGGTGTAGGTATTTCCATGTTTATACAGATAGCGGTGCAGATATTTCCATGTTTACACAGATGCCTATGCAGATATTTCCATATTTATACAGAGGGCTGTGTAGATATTTCTATATTTATACAGATGGCAGTGTAGATACTTAAATGTTCCTACACATGTCTGTGTAGGTATTTCCATGTTGTTTATACAGATGTCTTTGTAGTTATTTCCATGTTTATAGAGATAGCGGTGCAGATATTTCCATGTTTATACAGATAGCGGTGTATATATTTCCATGTTTATACAGATCATGGTGTAGATATTTCCATGTTTATACAGATACCGGTGTAGATATTTCCATGTTTATACAGACCGCAGTGTAGATATTTCCATGTTTATAGAGATAGCAGTGTAGATATTTCCATGTTTGTACAGATGGCGGTGTTGATGTTTCCATCTATACACTGATTGCCGTGTAGGTATTTCCATGTGTATACAGATGGCATTGTAGATACTTCCATGTTTATACAGATGGTGGTGTAGATATTTCCATGTTTACCCAGATGACTGTATAGGTATTTCCATGTTTATACAGATGGCGGTGTAGATATTTCAAAGTTTATACAGATAGCGGTGTAGATATTTCCATATTTATACAGATAACGGTGTAGAAGTTTCCATGTTTATACAGATAGCGGTGTAAATATTTCCATGTTTATACAGATCACGGTGTAGATATTTCCATGTTTATACAGATAACGGTGCAGATATTTCCATGTTTGTACAGATGGCGGTGTTGATATTTCCATCTATTCACAGATGACAGTGTAGATATTTCTATGTTTATACAGATGGCGGCACAGATATTTCCATGGATATGTAGATGGCGGTGTAGATATTTCCATGTTTATACAGATAGCGGTGTAGTTATTTCCATGTTTATATAGATAGCGGTGTAGGTATTTCCATGTATGTACACAAGGCTGAGTAGATATTTCCATGTTTATACAGATGGCGGTGTAGATATTTCCATGTTTATACAGATAACTTTGTAAGTATTTCCATGTTTATACAGATGGCGGTGTAGATATTTCGAAGTGTATAGAGATAGCAGTGGAGATATTTCCATGTTTGTATAGATAGCGGTGTACATATTTCCAAGTTTATACTGATCGTGGTGTAGACATTTCCGTTTATAGAGATGGCGGTGTAGATATTTCCATGTTCATAGAGATAGCGGTGTTGATTTTTCCATGTTTATAGAGATAGCGGTGTGGATATTTCCATGTTTATACAGATAGGGGTGAATATATTTCCCTGTTTATAGAGATGGCGGTGTATTTATTTCCATGTTTATACAGATCACGGTGTAGATATTTCCTTGTATATACAAATAGCTGTGTAGTTATTTCCATATTTATACAGATAGTGGTGTAGATATTTCCATGTATATACAGATGGCTCTGTAGATGTTTCCATGTTTATACAGAGGGCTGTGTAGATACTTCCATGTTTATACAGATGACTTTGTAGGTATTTCCATGTTTATACAGATGGCGGTGTAGATATTTCCATGTTTATAGAGATAACTTTGTGGATATTTCCATGTTTATACAGATAGCGGTGTAGATATTTCCATGTTTATACAGATCGTGGTGTAGATATTTCCATGTTTATACACATCGCGGTGTAGATATTTCCATGTTTATACAGATGGCATTGTAGATATTTCCATGTTTACACAGATGACTGTATAGTTATTTCCATGTTTATACAGATGGCGGTGTAGATATTTCCAAGTTTATAGGGATAGCGGTGTAGATATTTCCATATTTATACAGATAACGGTGTAGAAGTTTCCATGTTTATACAGATAGTGGTGTAAATATTTCCATGTTTATACAGATCACGGTGTAGATATTTCCGTGTTTATAGAGATAGCGGTGTAGATATTTCCATGTTTATACCGACAGCGGTATTGATATTTCCATGTTTATAAGACCGCGGTGTAGATATTTCCATGTTTATACAGATAGCGGTGCGGATATTTCCATGTTTGTACAGATGGCGGTGTTGATATTTCCATCTATACAGAGATGACCGTGTAGATATTTCCATGTTTATACAGATGGCGGCGCAGATATTTCCATGGGTATGTAGATGGCGGTGTAGATATTTCCATGTTTATACAGATAGCGGTGTAGTTATTTCCATGTTTATATAGATAGCGGTGTAGATATTTCCATGTATGTACACATGGCTGTGTAGATATTTCCATGTTTATACAGATGGCGGTGCAGACATTTCCATGTGTATACAGATAACTTTGTAAGAATTTCCATGTTTATACAGATGGCGGTGTAGATATTTCGATGTTTATAGAGATAGCAGTGGAGATATTTCCATCTTTATACAGATAGCGGTGTAGATATTTCCATGTTTATACTGATCGTGGTATAGACATTTCCATGTTTATAGAGATGGCGGTGTAGATATTTCCATGTTCATAGAGATACCGGTGTTGATTTTTCCATGTTTATAGAGATAGCGGTGGAGATATTTCCATGTTTATACAGATAGCGGTGTAGATATTTCCATGTTTATACTGATCGTGGTATAGACATTTCCATGTTTATAGAGATGGCGGTGTAGATATTTCCATGTTCATAGAGATAGCGGTGTTGATTTTTCCATGTTTATAGAGATAGCGGAGTGGATATTTCCATGTTTATACAGATAGGGGTGTAGATATTTCCCTGTTTATAGAGATGGCGGTGTAGATATTTCCATGTTTACACAGATCACGGTGTAGATATTTCCTTGTTTATACAAATAGCGGTGTAGTTATTTCCATGTTTATACAGATAGTGGTGTAGATATTTCCATGTATATACAGATGGCTGTGTAGATATTTCGATGTTTATACAGATGGCTGTGTAGATATTTCCATGTTTATACAGATGACTTTGTAGGTATTTCCATGTTTATACAGATGGCGGTGTAGATATTTCCATGTTTATAGAGATAACTGTGTAGATATTTCCATGTTTATACAGACCGCGGTGTAGATATTTCCATGTTTATACAGATCGCGGTGTAGATATTTCCATGTTTATACAGATCGCGGTGTAGATATTTCCATGTTTATACAGATAGCGGTGTAGATATTTCCATGTTTTTACAGATATAGGTGTAGATATTTCCATGTTTACACAGATTGCGGTGTAGATATTTCCATCTTTCTACAGATGGCAATGTAGATATTTCCATGTTTATACAGATGACTGTATAGGTATTTCGAAGTTTTTACAGATGGCGGTGCAGATATTTTCATGTCTATAGAGATAGCGGGGTAGATATTTCCATGTTTGTACAGATGGCAGTGTTGATATTTCCATCTATACACAGATGGCCGTGTAGATATTTCCATGTTTATTCAGATGGCGGCGTAGATATTTCCAAGGACATGCAGATGACGGTGTAGTTATTTCCATGTTTATACAGATAGCGGTGTAGGTATTTCCATGTTTACACAGATGGTGGTGTAGATGTTTCCGTGTTTATACACATGGCGGAGTAGATACTTCCATCTTTATGGAGATGGCAGTGTAGATATTTTCATGTTCATAGAGATGGCGGTGTAGATATTTCCATATTTATAGAGATAGCGGTGTAGATATTGCCATCTTTCTACAGATGGCAGTGTAGATATTTCCATGTTTATACAGATGGCCATGTAGATATTTCCATATTCATAGAGATGTCTGTGTAGATATTTCCATGTTTATACAGATGGTATTGTAGCTATTTCCATGTTTATACAGATGGTGGTGTAGATATTTCCATGTTTATTCAGATGAATGTGTAGATATTTCCATGTTTTTACAGATGGCAGTGTAGATATTTCAATGTTTATATAGATGGCGCTGTTGATATTTCCATGTTTATACAGATAACGGTGGAGATATTTCCATGTTTATTCAGAGAACAGTGGAGATATTTCCATGTTTATACACATAGCGCTGTACATATTTCCATGTTTATAGAGACAGCGGTGTAGGTATTTCCCTGTTTATACAGATAGCGGTGCAGATATTTCCATGTTTACTCAGATGCCTATGCAGATATCTCCAGATTTATACAGAGGGCTTTGTAGATATTTCTATATTTATACAGATGGCAGTGTAGATATTTAAATGTTCCTACACATGACTGTGTAGGTATTTCCACGTTTATACAGATGTCTTTGAAGTTATTTCCATGTTTATAGAGATAGCGGGGCAGATATTTCCATGTTTATACCGATAGCGGTGTATATATTTCCATGTTTATACAGATCATGCTGTAGATATTTCCATGTTTATACAGATACCGGTGTAGATATTTCCATGTTTATACAGACCGCGGTGTAGATATTTCCATGTTTATAGAGATAGCAGTGTAGATATTTCCATGTTTGTACAGATGGCGGTGTTGGTGTTTCCATCTATACACTGATTGCCGTGTAGGTAATTCCATGTGTATACAGATGGCATTGTAGATATTTCCATGTTTATACAGATGGTGGTGTAGATATTTCCATGTTTACACAGATGACTGTATAGGTATTTCCATGTTTATACAGATGGCGGTGTAGATATTTCCAAGTTTATAGAGATAGCGGTGTAGATATTTCCATATTTATACAGATAACGGTGTAGAAGTTTGCATGTTTATACAGATAGCGGTGTAAATATTTCCATGTTTATACAGATAACGGTGTAGATATTTCCATGTTTATAGATATAGCAGTGTAGATATTTCCATGTTTATACCGATAGCGGTGTTGATATTTCCAGGTTTATACAGAACGCGGTTTAGATATTTCCATGTTTATACAGATAGCGGTGCAGATATTTCCATGTTTGTTCAGATGGCGGTGTTGATATTTCCATCTATACACAGATGACCGTTTAGATATTTCCATGTTTCTACAGACAGCAGTGGAGATATTTCCTTGTTTATACACATAGCGGTGTACATATTTCCATGTTTATAGAGACAGCTGTGTAGGTATTTCCATGTTTATACAGTTAGCGGTGCAGATATTTCCATGTTTATACAGATGCCTATGCAGTTATTTCCATATTTATACAGAGGACTGTGTAGATATTTCCATGTTTATATATATGGCAGTGTAGATATTTCCATGTTCCTATACATGACTGCGTAGGTATTTCCATGTATATACAGATGGCTTTGTAGATATTTCCATGTATATAGAGATAGCGGTGTAGATATTTCCATGTTTATACAGATAGCGGTGTAGATATTTCCATGTTTATACAGACCGCGGTGTAGATATTTCCATGTTTATACAGATTGCGGTGCAGATATTTCCATGTTTGTACAGATGGCGGTGTTGATATTTCCATCTATACACAGATGACCGTGTATATATTTCCGTGTTTATACAGATGGCGGCACAGATATTTCTATGGATATGTAGATGGCGGTGTAGATATTTCCATGTATATACAGATGGCGGTCTAGATATTTCCATGTTTATACAGATCGCGGTGTAGATATTTCCACTTTTATAGAGATAGCTGTTTAGATATTTCATACTTATACAGATAGCGGTGTAGATATTTCCATGTTTATACAGATTGCGGTGTAGATATTTCCATGTTTATACAGATAGCGGTGTAGATATTTCCACGTTCATACAGATGGCTGTGTAGATATTTCCATCTTTCTACCAATGGCAGTGTAGATATTTCCATATTTTTAGAGATGGCGGTGTAGATATTTCCATGTTTATATAGATGGCAGTGCAGATAATTTCTTGTTTATGTAGATGGCGTTGTCGATACCTCCATGTTTAAAGAGATGGCGGTGTGTATATTTCCAAGTTGATGGAGATAGCGGTGTAGATATTTACATGTTTATAGAGATAGCGGTGTAGTTATTTCCATGTTTATAGAGATAGCGGTGTAGATATTTCCATGTTTCTACAGATGACTGTGTAGATATTTCCATGTTTGTACAGATGGCAGTGTAGATATTTCCATGTTTATAGGGATAGCGGTGCAGATATTTTCAAGTTTATACAGATTGCGGTGGAGATATGTCCATGTTTATACAGATAGCAATGGAGATATTTCTACGTTAATACACATAGCGGTGTAGATATTTCCATGTTTCTACACATAGCGGTGTAGATATTTCAATGTTTATACAGATGGCTGTGCCGATATTTCCATGTTTATTCAGAGTTCTCTGTAGATATTTCCATGTTTAAATAGATGACAGTGTAGATATTTCCAGGTTTATACAGATGACTGTGTAGATATTTCCATGTTAATACAGATGGCGGTGTAGATATTTCCATGTTTATAGAGATAGCGGTGGAGATATTTCCATGTTTATACAGACAGCATTGGAGATATTTCCATGTTTATACACATAGCGTTGTACATTTTTCCATGTTTATAGACACAGCGGTGTAGGTATTTCCATGTTTATACAGATAGCGGTGCAGTTATTTGCATGTTTATACAGATGCCTATGCAGATATTTCCATATTTATTCAGAGGTCTGTGTAGATATTTCTATGTTTATACAGATGGCAGTGTAGATATTTCCATGTTCCTACACATGACTGTGTAGGTATTTCCATGTTTATACAGATGGCTTTGTAGATATTTCCATGTTTATAGAGATAGCGGTGCAGATATTTCCATGTTTATACAGATAGCGGTGTATATATTTCCATTTTTATACAGATCGTGGTGTAGATATTTCCATGTTTATAGAGATACCGGTGTAGATATTTCCATGTTTATACAGACCTCAGTTTAGATATTTCCATGTTTATAGAGATAATAGTGAAGATATTTCCATGTTTGTACAGATGGCGGTGTTGATATTTCCATCTATACACAGATGGCCGTGTTGATATTTCCATGTTTATTCACATGGTGGCGTAGATATTTCCAAGGACATGCAGATTGCGGTGTAGTTATTTCCATGTTTATACAGATAGCGGAGTAGGTATTTCCATGTTTACACAGATGGTGGTGTAGATATTTCCGTGTTTCTACACATGGCGTAGTAGACACTTCCATCTTTATGGAGATGGCAGTGTAGATATTTTAATGTTCATAGAGATGGCGGTGTAGATATTTCCATATTTATAGAGATAGCGGTGTAGATATTTCCATCTTTCAACAGATGGCAGTGTAGATATTTCCATGTTTATACAGATGGCCGTGTAGATATTTCCATATTTATACAGATGTCTGTGTAGATATTTCCATGTGTATACAGATGGTATTGTAGCTATTTCCATGTTTATACAGATGGTGGTGTAGATATTTCCATGTTTATTCAGATGACTGTGTAGATATTTCCATATTTTTACAGATGGCAGTGTAGATATTTCAATGTTTACATAGATGGCGCTGTTGATATTTCCATGTTTATACAGATAGCGGTGCAGATATTTCCATGTTTGTACAGATGGCGGTGTTGATATTTCCATCTATACACAGATGACCGTGTAGATATTTCCATGTTTATACAGATGGCGGTGCAGATATTTCCATGGATATGTAGATGGCGGTGTAGATATTTCCATGTTTATACAGATAGCGGTGTAGTTATTTCCATGTTTATATAGATAGCGGTGTAGATATTTCCATGTATGTACACATGGCTGTGTAGATATTTCCATGTTTATAAAGATGGCGGTGTAGATATTTCCATGTTTATACAGAAAACTTTGTAAGTATTTCCATGTTTATGCAGATGGCGGTGTAGATATTTCGATGTTTATAGAGATAGCAGTGGAGATATTTCCATGTTTATACAGATAGCTGTGTAGGTATTTCCATGTTTATAGAGATCACGGTGTAGATATTTCCATGTTTATACAGATCGCGGTGTAGATATTTCCATGTTTATACAGATCATGGTGTAGATATTTCCATGTTTATACAGATGGCAGTGTTGATACAGCCATGTTTCTGAAGATGGCAGTGTAGATATTTTCATGTTTATACAGATACCGGTGTAGATATTTCCATGTTTACAGAGATTGCAGTGTAGATATTTCCATGTATATAGTGTAAGTGTTGTAGGTATTTCCATGTTTATAGAGATAGCGGTGTAGACATTTCCATATTTATACAGGTAGTGGTGTAGGTATTTCCATGTTTATACAGATGGCGGTGTAGATATTTCCATGTTTCTAAAGATGGCGGTTTAGATATTTCCTTGTTTATACAGATAGCGGTGTAGATATTTCCATGTATATACATATAGCGGTGTAGATATTTCCATGTTTACACAGATAGCGGTGGAGATATTTCCCTGTTTATACAGATAGCGATGTAGATATTTCCATGTTTATACAGATAGCGGTGTAGATATTTCCATGTTTATAGAGATAGCGGTGTAGATATTTCCATGTTTATACAGATGGCAGTGTAGATATTTCCATGTGTATACAGATGGCGGTGTAGATATTTCAATGTTTATACATATAGCGGTGTAGATATTTCCATGTTTACAGATACAGGGGAAAAGATATTTCCATCTTTGCACAGATTGCGGTGTAGACATTGCAAACTTTACACAGATAGCGGTGTAGATATTTCCAAGTTTACACAGATACCTGTGTCGATATTTCCATGTTTACAGAGACATCATTGTAGATATTTCCATGTTTACTGAGATAGCGGTGTAGTTATTTCCATCTTTGCACAGATTGGCCTGTAGATATTTCCATGTTTACGCAGATAGCTGTGTAGATATTTCCAAGTTTACACAGATAGCTGTGTAGATATTTCCATGTTTACACACATAGCGTTGTAGATATTTCCATGTTTATACAGATTGCGGTGTAGGTATGTCCATGTTTATACAGAAAGCGGTGTAGATATTTTCATGTTTATACAGATAGCGGTAGAGATATTTCCATGTTTATAGAGACTGCGGTATAGATATTTCCATGTTTATACAGATAGCGGTGTAGATATTTCCATGTTCACAGAGACAGCAGTGTAGATATTTCCATCTTTGCACAGATTGCTCTGTAGGTATTACCATTTTTACACAGATAGCTGTGTAGATATTTCCAAGTTTACACAGATAGCTGTGTAGATATTTCTATGTTTTCACAGATAGCATTGTAGATATTTCCATGTTTATACAGATAGCGGTGTAGATATTTCCATGTTTATACACATGGCGTTGTAGATATTTCCATGTTTATACAGAAGCAGTGTAGATATTTCCATGTTTATACAGATATCGGTGTAGATATTTCCATGTTTACAGAGATGGCGTTGTGGGTATTTCCATGTTTATACAGATGGCAGTGTAGATATTTCCATGTTTATACAGATATCGGTGTAGATATTTCCATGTTTACAGAGATAGCGGTGTAGGTATTTCCATCTTTGCACAGATTGTGGTGTAGGTATTGCCACATTTACACAGATAGCGGTGTAGGTATTTCCAAGTTTACACAGATAGCTGTGTAGATATTTCCATGTTTACACCCATAGCGTTGTAGATCTTTCCATGTTTATACAGATTGCGGTGTAGGTATGTTCATGTTTATACAGAAAGCGGTGTAGATATTTTCATGTTTATACAGATAGCGATGTAGATATTTCCATGTTTATACTGATCGCAGTGTAGATATTTCCATGTTTATAGAGATGGCGGTGTAGGTATTTCCATGTTCATAGAAATAGCGGTGTTGATTTTTCAATGTTTATAGAGATAGCGCTGTGGATATTTGCATGTTTATACAGATAGGGGTGTAGATATTTTCATGTTTATAGAGATGGCGGTGTAGATATTTCCATGTTTATACAGATCACGTTGTATATATTTCCATGTTTATACAGATCATGGTGTAGATATTTCCATGTTTATACAGATCTCGGTGTTGATATTACCATGTTTATAGGGATAGCGGTGCAAATATTTCCACATTTATACAGATAGCGGTGTAGTTATTATCATGTTTATACAGATAGTGGTGTAGATATTTCCATATATGAACAGATGACTGTGTATATATTTCCATGTTTAAACAGATGGCGGTGTAGATATTTCTATGTTTATACTGATCGTGGTTTAGATATTTCCATGTTATAGAGATGGCGGTGTAGATATTTCCATGTTCACAGAGATAGCGGTTTAGTTATTTCCATGTTTATACAGACCACGGTGTAGATATTTCCATGTTCATACAGATAGCGGTGCAGATATTTCCATCTTTCTACAGATGGTGGTGTTGATATTTCCAGCTATACACAGATGACCGTGAAGATATTTCCATGTTTATAGAGATGGCGGCGCAGATATTTCCATGAATATGTAGATGGCGGTGTAGATATTTCCATGTTTATACAGATAGCTGTGTAGTTATTTCCATGTTTATATAGATAGCGGAGTAGATATTTCCAAGTATATACACATGGCTGTGTAGATATTTCCATGTTATGGAGATGGTGGGTTAGATATTTCCATGTTCATAGAGATAGCGGTGTTGATTTTTCCGTGTTTATAGAGATAGCTGTGTAGATAATTCCATGTTTATACAGATAGGGGTGTAAATATTTCCATGTTTATAGAGACGGCGGTGAAGATATTTCCATGTTTATACAGATCACGGTGTAGATATTTCCTTGTTTATAAAAACAGTGGTGTGGATATTTCCATGTTTACCCAGATAGCGGTATAGATATTAACATGTATATACAGATGGCAGTGTAGATATTTCCATGTTTATACAGATGGCCGTGTAGAAATTTCCATATTTATACAGATGTCTGTGTAGATATTTCCATGTGTTTACAGATGGTATTGTAGGTATTTCCATGTTTATACAGATGGTGGTGTAGATATTTCCATGTTTATTCAGATGACTGTGTAGATATTTCCATGTTTTTACAGATGGCACTGTAGATATTTCAATGTTTATAGAGATGGCGCTGTAGATGTTTCCATGTTTAAAGAGATAACGGTGCAGATATTTCCATGTTTTTACAGACAGCAGTGGAGGTATTTCCACGTTTATACACATAGCGGTGTACATATTTCCATGTTTATAGATACAGCGGTGTAGGTATTTCCATGTTTATACAGATAGCGGTGCAGATATTTCCATGTTTACACAGATGCCTGTGCAGATTTTCCCATATTTATACAGATGTCACTGTAGATATTTCCATGTTCCTACACAGGACTGTGTAGGTATTTCCATGTTTATACAGATGGCTTTGTAGATATTTCCATGTTTATAGAGATAGCGGTGCAGATATTTCCATGTTTATACCGATAGCGGTGTATATATTTCCATCTTTATACAGATCGTGGTGTAGATATTTCCATGTTTATACAGATACCGGTGTAGATATTTCCATGTTTATGCAGACCGCAGTGTAGATATTTCCATGTATATAGAGATAGCGGTGTAGATATTTCCATGTGTGTACAGATGGCGGTGTTGATGTTTCCATCTATACACAGATTGCCATGTAGTTATTTCCATGTGTATACAGATGGCATTGTAGATATTTCCATGTTTATACAGATGGTGGTGTAGATATTTCCATGTTTACACACATGACTGTATTGGTATTTCCATGTTTATACAGATGGCGGTGTAGATATTTCCATGTTTATAGAGATAGCGGTGTAGATATTTCCATATTTATACAGATAACTTTGTAGAAATTTCCATGTTTATACAGATATCGGTGTAGATATTTCCATGTTTACACAGATTGCGGTGTAGATATTTCCATCTTTCTACAGATGGCATTGTAGATATTTCCATGTTAATACAGATGACTGCATAGGTATTTCCATCTTTCTACAGATGGCAGTGCAGATATTTTCATGTTTATACAGATGGCGGTGTAGATATTTCAATATTTATACAGATATCTGTGTAGATATTTCCATGTGTATACAGATGGTATTGTAGGTATTTCCATGTTTATACAGATGGTGGTGTAGATATTTCCATGTTTATTCAGATGACTGTGTAGATATTTCCATGTTTTTACAGATGGCAGTGTAGATATTTTAATGTTTATAGAGATGGCGCTGTAGATATTTCCATGTTTATACAGATAACGGTGGAGATATTTCCATGTTTATACAGAGAGCAGTGGAGATATTTCCATGTTTATAAACATAGCGGTGCAGATATTTCCATGTTTATACAGATGCCTATGCAGATATTTCCATATTTATACAGAGGGCTGTGTAGATATTTCTATGTTTATACAGATGGCAGTGTAGATATTTAAATGTTCCTACACATGACTGTGTAGGTATTTCCATGTTTATACAGATGTCATTGTAGATATTTCCATGTTTATATAGATAGCGGTGCTTATATTTCCATGTTTATACAGATAGCAGTGTATATATTTCCATGTTTATACAGATCGTGGTGTAGATATTTCCATGTATATACAGATACCGGTGTAGATATTTCCATGTTTATACAGACCGCAGTGTGGATATTTCCATGTTTATAGAGATAGCAGTGTAGATATATCCAAGTTTGTACAGATGGCGGTGTTTTGTTTCCATCTATACACAGATTGCCGTGTAGGTATTTCCATGTGTATACAGAAGGCGTTGTAGATATTTCCATGTTTGTACAGATGGTGGTGTAGATATTTCCATGTTTACACAGATGACTGTATAGGTATTTCCATGTTTATACAGATGGCGGTGTAGATATTTCCATGTTTAAAGAGATAGCGGTGTAGATATTTCCATATTTATACAGATAACGGTGTAGAAATTTCCATGTTTATACAGATAGCGGTGTAAATATTTCCATGTTTATACTGATCACGGTGTAGATATTTCCATGTTTATTGAGAAAGCGGTGTAGATATTTCCGTGTTTATACAGATAGCGGTGTAGATATTTCCATGTTTATACAGACTGCGGTGTAGATATTTCCATGTTTGTACAGATGGCGGTGTTGATATTTCCACCTATTCACAGATGACCGTGTAGATATTTCCATGTTTATACAGATGGTGGTGCAAATATTTCTATGGATATGTAGATGGTGGTGTAAATATTTCCATGTTTATACAGATAGCGGTGAAGTTATTTCCATGTTTATATAGATAGCGGTGTAGATATTTCCATGTATATACACATGGCTGTGTAGATATTTCCATGTTTATACAGATGGCGGTGTAGATATTTCCATGTTTAAACAGATAATTTTGTAAGTATTTCCCTGTTTACACAGATGGCGGTGTAGTTATTTCGATGTTTCTACAGATAGCAGTTTAGATATTTCCATGTTTATGCAGATAGCGATGTAGATATTTCCATGTTTATACTGATCGCGGTGTAGATATTTCCATGTTTATAGAGATGGCGGTGTAGGTATTTCCATGTTCATAGAAATAGCGGTGTTGATTTTTCAATGTTTATAGAGATAGCGCTGTGGATATTTGCATGTTTATACAGATAGGGGTGTAGATATTTTCATGTTTATAGAGATGGCGGTGTAGATATTTCCATGTTTATACAGATCACGTTGTATATATTTCCATGTTTATACAGATCATGGTGTAGATATTTCCATGTTTATACAGATCTCGGTGTTGATATTACCATGTTTATAGGGATAGCGGTGCAAATATTTCCACATTTATGCAGATAGCGGTGTAGTTATTATCATGTTTATACAGATAGTGGTGTAGACATTTCCATATATGAACAGATGACTGTGTATATATTTCCATGTTTAAACAGATGGCGGTGTAGATATTTCTATGTTTATACTGATCGTGGTTTAGATATTTCCATGTTATAGAGATGGCGGTGTAGATATTTCCATGTTCACAGAGATAGCGGTGTAGTTATTTCCATGTTTATACAGACCACGGTGTAGATATTTCCATGTTCATACAGATAGCGGTGCAGATATTTCCATCTTTCTACAGATGGTGGTGTTGATATTTCCAGCTATACACAGATGACCGTGAAGATATTTCCATGTTTATAGAGATGGCGGCGCAGATATTTCCATGAATATGTAGATGGCGGTGTAGATATTTCCATGTTTATACAGATAGCTGTGTAGTTATTTCCATGTTTATATAGATAGCGGAGTAGATATTTCCAAGTATATACACATGGCTGTGTAGATATTTCCATGTTATGGAGATGGTGGGGTAGATATTTCCATGTTCATAGAGATAGCGGTGTTGATTTTTCCGTGTTTATAGAGATAGCTGTGTAGATAATTCCATGTTTATACAGATAGGGGTGTAAATATTTCCATGTTTATAGAGATGGCAGTGAAGATATTTCCATGTTTATACAGATCACGGTGTAGATATTTCCTTGTTTATAAAAACAGTGGTGTGGATATTTCCATGTTTACCCAGATAGCGGTATAGATATTAACATGTATATACAGATGGCAGTGTAGATATTTCCATGTTTATACAGATGGCCGTGTAGAAATTTCCATATTTATACAGATGTCTGTGTAGATATTTCCATGTGTTTACAGATGGTATTGTAGGTATTTCCATGTTTATACAGATGGTGGTGTAGATATTTCCATGTTTATTCAGATGACTGTGTAGATATTTCCATGTTTTTACAGATGGCACTGTAGATATTTCAATGTTTATAGAGATGGCGCTGTAGATATTTCCATGTTTAAAGAGATAACGGTGGAGATATTTCCATGTTTTTACAGACAGCAGTGGAGGTATTTCCACGTTTATACACATAGCGGTGTACATATTTCCATGTTTATAGATACAGCGGTGTAGGTATTTCCATTATTATACAGATAGCGGTGCAGATATTTCCATGTTTACACAGATGCCTGTGCAGATTTTTCCATATTTATACAGATGGCACTGTAGATATTTCCATGTTCCTACACAGGACTGTGTAGGTATTTCCATGTTTATACAGATGGCTTTGTAGATATTTCCATGTTTATAGAGATAGCGGTGCAGATATTTCCATGTTTATACCGATAGCGGTGTATATATTTCCATCTTTATACAGATCGTGGTGTAGATATTTCCATGTTTATACAGATACCGGTGTAGATATTTCCATGTTTATGCAGACCGCAGTGTAGATATTTCCATGTATATAGAGATAGCGGTGTAGATATTTCCATGTGTATACAGATGGCGGTGTTGATGTTTCCATCTATACACAGATTGCCATGTAGTTATTTCCATGTGTATACAGATGGCATTGTAGATATTTCCATGTTTATACAGATGGTGGTGTAGATATTTCCATGTTTACACACATGACTGTATTGGTATTTCCATGTTTATACAGATGGCGGTGTAGATATTTCCATGTTTATAGAGATAGCGGTGTAGATATTTCCAAATTTATACAGATAACGGTGTAGAAATTTCCATGTTTATACAGATAGCGGTGTAGATATTTCCATGTTTACACAGACTGCGGTGTAGATATTTCCATCTTTCTACAGATGGCATTGTAGATATTTCCATGTTTATATAGATGGCGGTGAAGATATTTCCATGTTTATATAGATGGTTGTGTAGATATTACCATGTTTATACAGATAGCGGTGTAGATATTTCCATGTTTATACAGATCGCAGTGAAGATATTTCCATGTTTATACAGATCGAGGTGAATATATTTCCATGTTTTTACAGATCACGGTGTAGATATTTCCATGTTTATACAGATGGCGGTGTAGATATTTCCATGTTTATACAGATAGCGGTGTAGATATTTCCATGTTTATACAGATAGCGGTGAAGATATTTCCATGTTTATAGAGATAGCGGTGTAGGTATTTCGATGTTTATAGACATAGTGGTGTAGATATTTCCATGTTTATATAGATGGCGTTGTAGATATTTCCATGTTTATACCGATAGCGGTGTTGGTATTTCCACGTTTATACAGAAAGCGATGTAGATATTTCCATGTTTATACAGCTCGCGGTGCAGATATTCATATCTTTATACAGATGGCATTGTAGATATTTCCTTATTCACACAGATGGCGGTGTAGATGTTTCCATGTTTATACAGATGGCGGAGTAATTAGTTCCATGTTTATGGAGATGGCAGTGTAGATATTTTCATGTTTATAGAGATGGCGGTGTAGATATTTCCATGTTTATACAGATGGCGGCGTAGATATTTCCATGGACATGCAGATGGCGGTGTAGATATTTCCATGTTTATACAGACAGCGGTGTAAATACTTCCATGTTTACACAGATGGTGGTGTATATATTTCCGTGTTTATACACATGGCGGAGTAGATACTTCCATCTTTATGGAGATGGCAGTGTAGATATTTTCATGTTTATAGAGATGGTGGTGTAGATATTTCCATATTTATAGAGATAGTGGTGTAGATATTTCCATCTTTCTACAGATGGCAGTGTTGATATTTCCATGTTTTTACAGATGGCGGTGTAGATATTTCCATATTTATACACATGTCTGTGTAGATAATTCCATCAGTATACTGATGGTATTGTAGGTGTTTCCATGTTTATACAGATGGTGGTGTAGATATTTCCATGTTTATTCAGATGAATGTGTAGATATTTCCATGTTTTTACAGATGGGAGTGTAGTTAGTTCAATGTTTATAGAGATGGCGCTGTAGATATTTCCATGTTTATACAGATCGCGGTGTAAATATTTCCATGTTTATACAGATGGCAGTGTAGATATTTCCATGTTTATACAGATGGCAATGCAGATATTTCCATATTTATAAAAATGTCTGTGTAGGTATTTCCATGTGTATACAGATGGTATTGTAGGTATTTCCATGTTTATACAGATGGTGGTGTAGATATTTCCATGTTTATTCAGATGACTGTGTAGATATTTCCACGTTTTTACAGATGGTAGTTTAGATATTTCAATGTTTATAGAGATGGCGCTGTAGATATTTCCATGCTTGTACAGATCGCGGTGTAGATATTTCCATGTTTATACAGATGGCGGCGTGGATATTTCCATGTTTTTACAGATAACTGTGTAGATATTTCCATGTTTACACAGATTGCGGTGTAGATATTTCCATCTTTCTACAGATGGCATTGTATATATTTCCAAGTTTATACAGGTGGCGGTGTAGATATTTCCATGTTTATATAGATGGTGGTGTAGATATTACCATGTTTATACAGATAGCGGTGTAGATATTTCCATGTTTATACAGATCGTGGTGAAGATATTTCCATATTTATACAGATCGAGGTGAAGATATTTCCATGTTTATACAGATCGCGGTGTAGATATTTCCATGTTTATACAGAAATCGGTGTGGATATTTCCATGTTTATACAGATAGCGGTGTAGATATTTCCATGTTTATAGAGATAGCGGTGTAGGTATTTCCATAGTTATAGACATAGCGGTGTAGGTATTTCCATGTTTATACAGATAGCGGTGTAGATATTTCCATGTTTATACAGAAAGCGGTGTAGATATTTCCAGGTTTATGGAGATAGCGGTGTAGGTATTTCCATGTTTATAGACATAGCGGTGTAGATATTTCCATGTTTATATAGATGGCGTTGTAGATATTTCCAAGTTTATACCGATAGAGGTGTTGATATTTCCACGTTTATATAGATAGCGATGTAGATATTTCCATGTTTATAGAGCTCGCGGTGCAGATATTTATATCTTTATACAGATGGCATTGTAGATATTTCCTTATTCACACAGATGGCGGTGTAGATGTTTCCATGTTTATACAGATGGCAGATTATTTAGTTCCATGCTTTTTGGAGATGGCAGTGTAGATATTTTCCTGTTTATAGAGAAGGCGGTGTAGATATTTCCATGTTTATAGAGATAGCGGTGTAGATATTTTCATGTTTGTACAGATGGCGGTGTTGATATTTCCATCTATACACAGATGGCCGTGTAGATATTTCCATGTTTATACAGATGGCGGCGTAGATATTTCCATGGACATGCAGATGGCGGTGTAGATATTTCCACGTTTATACAGATAGCGATGTAGGTATTTCCATGTTTATACAGCTCGCGGTGCAGATATTTATATCTTTATACAGATGGCATTGTAGATATTTCCTTATTCACACAGATGGCGGTGTAGATGTTTCCATGTTTATACAGATGGCGGAGTAGTTAGTTCCATGTTTATGGAGATGGCAGTGTAGATATTTTCATGTTTATAGAGATGGTGGTGTAGATATTTCCATGTTTATAGAGATAGCAGTGTAGATATTTACATGTTTATACAGATGGCAGTTTAGATATTTCCATGTGTATACAGATGGCATTGTAGATATTTCCATGTTTATACAGATGACTGTATAGGTGTTTCCATGTTTTTACAGATGGCAGAGCAGATATTTCCAGGTTTATAGAGATAGCGGTGTAGATATTTCCATGTTTGTACACATGGCGGTGTTGATATTTCCATCTGTACACAGATGGCCGTGTACATATTTCCATGTTAATACAGATGGCGGCGTAGATAATTCCATGGTCATGCAGATGGCAGTGTAGATATTTCCATGTTTATAAAGACAGCGGTGTAGATATTTCCATGTTTACACAGATGGTGGTGTAGATATTTCCGTGTTTATACACATGGCGGTGTAGATACTTCCATCTTTATGGAGATGGCAGTGTAGATATTTTCATGTTTGTAGAGATGGCGGTGAAGATATTTCCATATTTATAGAGATAGCGATGTAGATATTTCCATCTTTCTACAGATGGCAGTGTAGATATTTCCATGTTTATACAGATGGCGGTGTAGATATTTCCATATTTATACAGATGTCTGTGTAGATATTTCCATGTGTATACTGATGGTATTGTAGGTATTTCCATGTTTATACAGATGGTGGTGTAGATATTTCCATATTTATTCAGATGACTGTATAGATATTTCCATGTTTTTACAGATCGCGGTGTAGATATTTCCATGTTTACACAGATGGCGGTGTAGATATTTCCATGTTTTTACAGATATCGGTGTAGATATTTCCATGTTTACACAGATTGCGGTGTAGATATTTCCATCTTTCTACAGATGGCATTGTAGATACTTCCATGTTTATACAGATGGCGTTGTAGATATTTCCATGTTTATATAGATGGTGGTGTAGATATTACCATGTTTATATAGATAGCAGTGTAGATATTTCCATATTTATGCAGATCGTGGAGAAGATATTTCCATATTTATACATATCGAGGTGAAGATATTTCCATGTTTATACAGAACGCGGTGTAGATATTTCCATGTTTATACAGATGGCGGTGTAGATATTTCCATGTTTATACAGATGGCGGTGTAGATATTTCCATGTTTATACAGATAGCGGTGTAGATATTTCCATGTTTATACAGATCATGGTGTAGATATTTCCATGTTTATACACATCGCGGTGTTGATATTACCAAGTTTATAGGGATAGCAGTGCAAATATTTCCACATTTATACAGATAGCGGTGTAGTTATTAGCAGGTATATACAAATAGCGGTGTAGATATTTCCATGTATAAACAGATGTCTGTGTATATATTTCCATGTTTTAACAGATGGTGATGTAGATATTTCCTTGTTTATACAAATAGCGGTGTAGTTACTTCCATGTTTATACAGATAGCGGTGTAGATATTTCCATGTATATACAGATGGCTGTGTAGATATTTCCATGTTTATACAGATGGCTGTGTAGATATTTCCATGTTTATACAGATGACTTTGTAGGTATTTCCATGTTTATACACATGACTGTGTAGATATTTCCATGTTTATACAGATGACTTTGTAGGTATTTCCATGTTTGTACAGATGGCGGTGTAGGTATTTCCATGTTTGTAGAGATAGCTGTATAGATATTTCCATGTTTATACAGATAGTGGTGTAGATATTTCGATGTTTATACAGATCGCGATGTAGATATTTCCGTGTTTATACAGACAGCAGTGGAGATATTTCCATGTTTATACACATAGCGGTGCAGATATTTCCATGTTTATACAGATAGCGGTGTAGATATTTCCATGTTTATAGAGATAGCAGTGTAGGTATTTCCATTTTTATACAGATCGTGGTGTAGATATTTCCATGTTTATACAGATAGCGGTGTAGATATTTCCATGTTTATTCACATGGCGGTGTAGATATTTCCATGTTCATACAGATCACGGTGTAGATATTTCCATGTTTATACAGATCATGGTGTAGATATTTCCATGTTTATACAGATCGCGGTGTTGATATTACCATGTTTATAGGGATAGCAGTGCAAATATTTCCACATTTATACAGATAGCGGTGTAGTTATTAGCATGTTTATACAGATAGCGGTGTAGATATTTCCATGTATAAACAGATGTCTGTGTATATATTTCCATGTTTTAACAGATGGTGATGTAGATATTTCCTTTTTTATACAAATAGCGGTGTATTTATTTCCATGTTTATACGGATAGCGGTGTAGATATTTCCATGTATATACAGATGGCTGTGTAGATATTTCCATGTTTATAGAGATGGCTGTGTAGATATTTCCATATTTATACAGATGACTTTGTAGGTATTTCCCTGTTTGTACAGATGGCGGTGTAGGTATTTCCATGTTTGTAGAGAGAGCTGTGTAGATATTTCCATGTTTATACAGATAGCGGTGTAGATATTTCGATGATTATACAGATAGCGGTGCAGATATTTCCATGTTTACACAGATGCTTATGCAGATATTTCCATATTTATACAGAGGGCTGTGTAGATATTTCTATGTTTACACAGATGGCAGTGTAGATATTTAAATGTTCCTACACATGACTGTGTAGTTATTTCCATGTTTATGCAGATGTCTTTGTAGATATTTCCATGTTTATGGAGATAGCGGTGTAGATATTTCCATGTTTATACAGATAGCGGTGTATATATTTCCATGTTTATACAGATCATGGTGTAGATATTTCCATGTTTTTACAGATACCGGTGTAGATATTTCCATGTTTATACAGATAGCGGTGTAGATATTTGCGTGTTTACACAGATAGCGGTGTAGGTATTTCCATGTTTATAGAGACAGCGGTGTATGTATTTTAATGTTTATACTGATGGAGGTGTATATATTTACATGTTTATACGGATGACTGTGTACACATTTCCACGC
This sequence comes from Pan troglodytes, assembly GCF_028858775.2. Taxonomy (NCBI): domain Eukaryota; kingdom Metazoa; phylum Chordata; class Mammalia; order Primates; family Hominidae; genus Pan; species Pan troglodytes. The sequence continues at coordinate 4,850,336 of NC_072419.2, read as the reverse complement.
TTTTACAGATGGTGGTGTAGATATTTCCGTGTTCACACAGATGGCAGTGTGGATATTTCCATGATTATACAGATGGCCGTGTTGATATTTCCATGTTTATACTGATGGCGGTGTAGATATTTCCATGTTTATAAAGATGGCGGTGTAGATATTTAGATGTTTATGCCGCTGGCGGTGTAGATATTTCCAAGTTCATAGAGATAGCGGTGTAGATATTTCCATATTTATACAGAAAGTGGTGTAGATATTTCCATGTTTATACAGATGAATGTGTAGATATTTCCCCGTTTATACTGATAGCGATGGAGATATTTCCATGTTTATACAGATAATGGTATAGATATTTCCATGTTTATACAGATAGCAGTGGTGATATTTCCATGTTTACACAAATAGTGGTGTAGAGGTTTCCATGTTTATACAGATAGCGGTGTAGGTATTTCCATGCTTCTACAGATAGCGGTGTAGGTATTTCCATGTTTATAGAGATAGCGGTGTAGATATTTCCATGTTTATACAGATGGTAGTGTAGATGTTTCCATGTGTATACACATGGCAGTGTAGATATTTCCACGTATATACAGATGGTAGTGTAGATGTTTCCATGTGTATACACATGGCAGTGTAGATATTTCCACGTTTATACAGATGGAGGTGTAGATATTTCCATGTTAATACAAATGACTGTGTAGATATTTCCATGTTTTTACAGATGGCGGGATAGATATTTCCATGTTTATACAGATAGCGTTGTGGCTATTTCCATATTTATACATATACCGGTGTAGCTATTACCATATTTATAGAGATGGCTGTGTAGATATTTCCATGTTTATACAGATGGCAGTGGAGATATTTCCATGTTTATACAGATTGTGGGGTAGATATTTCCAAGTTAATACAGATGACTCTATAGTTATTTCCATGTTAATACAGATTCTGGCGTAGATATTTCCATGTTTATAGAGATAGCCTTGTAGGTATTTCCATGTTTATACAGATAGCGGTGTAGACATTTCCATGTTTATAGAGATATTGGTGTAGATGTTTCCATATTTATAAAGATAGCAGTATAGGTATTTCCATGTTTATACAGATATCGGCGCAGATATTTCCATGTTTATACAGATAGTGGTGTAGATATTTCCATGTTTATACAGGTAGCGGTGTAGATATTTCCATGTTTACACAGATCGCATAGTAGTTATTTCCATCTTTCTACAGATGGCATTGTAGATATTTCCTTGTTTATAGAGATACCGTGTTAGGTATTTCCGTGTTTATACAGATGGTGGTGTCGATATTTCCATCTTTATACAGATAGCAGTGTAGATATTTCCATGTTTATACAGATGGCGGTGGAGATATTTCCATGTTTATACAGACAGCAGTGTAGATATTTCCATGTTTATACACATAGCGGGGCAGGTATTTCCATGTTTATAGAGACAGTGGTTTAGATATTTCCATGTTTATACAGATGGCTGTGTAGATATTTCCATGTGTATACAGATGGCAGTGTAGATATGTCCATGTTTATATAGATGGAGGTGTAGATGTTTCCATGTTTGTACACATGATTGTGTAGATATTTCCACGATTATACAGATAGCGGTGTAGCTATTTCCATGTTTATAGAGATGGCTGTGTAGATATTTCCATGTTTACATAGATGGCAGTGTAGATATTTCCATGTTTATACAGATGGTGGTATAGTTATTTCGATTTTTATAGTGATGACTGTCTAGTTGTTCCCATGTTTATACAGATGGCGGTGTAGATATTTCCCTGTTTTTGAGATAGCAATGTAGATATTTCCATGTTTATACAGATAGCGGTGTAGGCATTTCCATGTTAATAGAGATAGCGGTAAAGATATTTTCATATTTATACAGATAGCGGTGTAGATATTTCCATGTTTACACAGATCGCTTTGAAGATATTTAAATCTTTCTAAAGATGCCTGTGTAGGCATTTCTATGTTTATACAGATGGCGGTGTGGATATTTCCTTGTTTATGTATATGGCAGTGCAGGTATTCCCATGTTTGTAGAGATGGCGGTGTATATATTTCCATGTTTTTAGAGATAGCGGTGTAGATATTTCCATGTTTATAAAGATAGGGTTGTAGATATTACCATGTTTATACAGCTCGCGGTGTAGTTATTTACATCTTTATATAGATGGCATTGTAGATATTTCCATGTTTATGCAGATGGCGGTGAAGATAGTTCCATGTTTATGGAGATGACAGTGTAGATATTTTCATGTTTATATAGATGGCGCTGTAGATATTTCCATGTTTATAGAGATAGTGGTGAAGATACTTCCATGTTTATAGAGATAGCGGTGTAGGTATTTCCATGTTTATATGGATAGTGGTGCAGTTATTTCCATGTTGATACAGATGGCTGTATAGATATTTCCATGTGTATACACCTGGCATTGTTGGTATTTCCATGTGTATTCAGATGGCAATGTAGATATTTCCAAGTTTATACAGATGGTAGTGTGGATATTTCCATGTTTATGCAGATGACTGTATAGATATTTCCATGTTTATACATATAGCAGTGTGGCTATTTCCATGTTTATACAGATAGCGGTGTAGCTATTTCCATATTTATAGAGATGGCTGTGTAGATATTTCCATGTTTACACAGATGGCAATGTAGATATTTCCAAGTTTATACTGATGGCGGTGTAGATATTTCCATGTTTATAGAGATAACCATGTAGATATTTCCATGTTTATAGAGTTAGCGGTGTATATGTTTCCATGTTTATAGAGATAGCAGTGTAGACATTTCCATATTTGTACAGATAGCGGTGTAGATATTTCCATGTTTATACAGATAGCGGTGTTATATTTCCATGTTTATGGAGATGACGGTGTAGATATTTCCATGTTTAAATACATGGCGGTGTAGATATTTCCATGTTTATGCAGATGGCGGTGTAGATATTTCCATGTTTATAGAGATGGCGGTGCAGGTATTCTATATTTATAGAGATAGCGGAGTAGATAATTCCATGTTTATAGAGATGGCGATGTAGGTATTTCCATGTTTATGGAGATAGTGGTGTAGGTATTTCCATGTTTATACAGATAGTGGTGTAGATATGTCCATATTTATACAAATAGCGTTTTTGGTATTTCCATGTTTAAACGGAGAGCGGTGCAGATATTTCCATGTTTATACAGCTCGTGGTGTAGTTATCTCTATCTTTATACAGATGGCTGTGTAGATATTTCCGTGTTTATACACATAGTCGTGTAGATATTTCCGTGTTTACACAGATGGAGGTGAACATATTTCCATGTTTATACTGATGGCGATGTAGTTATTTCCTTGTTGATGTATATGGCCGTGAAGGTATTTCCATGTTTATAGAGATGGTGGTGTATATATTTCCATGTTTTTAGAGATAGCGTTTTAGATATTTCCATGTTTATGCAGATTGGGGTGTAGATATTACCATGTTTATACATCTCGCAGTGTAGATATTTACATCTTTATACAGATGGCAGCATAGATATTTCCATGTTTATGCAGATGGCGGTGTAGATAGTTCCATGTTAATGGAGATGGCAGTGTAGATATTTTCATGTTTATATAGATGGCGCTGTAGATATTTCCATGTTTATAGAGATAGGGGTGTAGATAATTCCATGTTTATAGAGATGACGGTGTAGATATTTCCACGTTTATGGACATAGTGGTATAGATATTTCCATGTTTATACACATAACGGTGTTATATTTCCATGTTTATAGAGATTGCCATGTAGATATTTCCATGTTTATACAGATAGCGGTGTAGATATTTCCATGTTTATAGAGATACCGGTGTAGATATTTCCATGTTTATAGAGATAGCGGTGAAGATATTTCCATCTTTGCTCAGATTGTGGTGTAAGTATTGCCAAATTTACACAGATAGCGGTGTAGATATTTCCAAGGTTACACAGATAGCTGTGTAGATATTTCCACGTTGAGAGAGATAGCATTGTAGATATTTCCATGTTTATACAGATTGCGGTGTAGATATTTCCATGTTTATACAGCTCGCGGTGTAGATATTTCCATCTTTATACAGATGGCAGTGTAGATATTTCCATTTTTATACAGACTGCGTGGTACATATTTACACGTCTATAGAAGTAGCGGTGTAGGTATTTCCATAATTATACACATTGCGGTGTAGATATTTCCATCTTTATACAGATGGCGGTGTAGATATTTCCATGTTTATACAGATGGCAGTGAAGATATTTCCATGTTTATACAGATCGTGGTGTAGATATTTCCATGTTTATACAGATGGCGGTGTAGATACATCCATGTTTCTGAAGATGGCTGTGTAGATATTTTCATGTTTATAGAGATGGCGGTGTAGGTATTTCCATGTATTTAGAGATTGCAGTGTAGATATTTCCATGTTTATAGAGAAATCGGTGTAGGTATTTCCATGTTTATAGAGATAGCGGTGTAGATATTTCCATGTTTATACAGATAGCGGTGTAGGTAATTCCATGTTTATACAGATTGCGGTGTAGATATTTCCATGTTTCTGCAGATGGCGGTGTAGATATTTCCTTGTTTATACAGACAGCGTTGTAGATATTTCCAGGTTTATACAGGTAGCGGTGTAGATATTTCCATGTTTACAGAGATATCGGTGTAGATATTTCCATCTTTGCACAGATTGCTGTGTAGATATTTCCATGTTTATGCAGATAGCTGTGTAGATATTTCCAAGTTTACACAGATAGCTTTGTAGATATTTCCATGTTTACACACATAGCGTGGTAGATATTTCCATGTTTATACAGATTGCGGTGTAGATATGTCCATGATTATACAGATACCGGTGTAGATATTTTCATGTTTATACAGATAAAGGTGGAGATATTTCCATGTTTATAGAGACTGCGGTATAGATATTTCCATGTTTATACAGATAGCGGTGTAGATATTTCCATGTTTACAGAGATAGAGGTGTAGATATTTCCATCTTTGCACAGATTGCTGTGTAGATATTTCCATTTTTACACAGATAGCTGTGAAGATATTTCCATGTTTACACAGATAACATTGTATATATTTCCATGTTTATACAGGTAGCGTTGTAGATATTTCCATGTTTATACATATAGCGGTGTAGATATTCCCATGTTTATACAGATAGCGGTGGAGATATTTCCCTGTTTATACCGAAAGCGATGTAGATATTTCCATGTTTATACAGATAGCGGTGTAGATATTTCCATGTTTATAGAGATAGCGGTGTAGATATTTCCATGTTTATACAGATGGCTGTGTAGATATTTCCATGTGTGTACAGATGTCAGTGTAGATATTTCCATGTGTGTACAGATGACAGTGTAGATATTTCCATGTGTGTACAGATGGCAGTGTAGATATTTCCACGTTTATACAGATGGCGCTGTAGATATTTCCATGTTTATACAGATGGCAGTGTAGATATTTCCATGTTTATAAAAATAGCGGTGTAGAAATTTCCATGTTTATACAGATGGCAGTGTAGATATTTCCATGTTTATAAAAATAGCGGTGTAGATATTTCCATGTTTACAGAGATAGCGGTGAAGATATTTCCATCTTTGCACAGATTGCTGTGTAGATATTTCCATGATTACGCTGATAGCTGTGTAGATATTTCCAAGTTTACACAGATAGCTGTGTAGATATTTCCATGTTTACACACATAGCGTGGTAAATATTTCCATGTTTATACAGATTGCGGTGTAGATATGTCCATGATTATACAGATGGCGCTGTAGATATTTCCATGTTTATACAGATGGCAGTGTAGATATTTCCATGTTTATACAAACAGCGGTGTAGATATTTCCATGTTTACAGAGATATCGGTGTAGATATTTCCATCTTTGCACAGATTGCTGTGTAGATATTTCCATGATTACGCTGATAGCTGTGTAGATATTTCCAAGTTTACACAGATAGCTGTGTAGATATTTCCATGTTTACACACATAGCGTGGTAAATATTTCCATGTTTATACAGATTGCGGTGTAGATATGTCCATGATTATACAGATATCGGTGTAGATATTTTCATGTTTATACAGATAGTGGTGGAGTTATTTCCATGTTTATAGAGACTGCGGTATAGATATTTCCATGTTTATACAGATAGCGGTGTAGATATTTCCATGTTTACACAGATAGCGTTGTAAATATTTCCATGTTTATACAAACAGCGGAGTACATATTTCCATGTTTATTCAGATAGCGGTGTTGGTATTTCCATGTTTATACAGATAGCGGTATAGATATTTCCATGTTTATACAGCTCGCGGTGTAGATATTTCCATCTTTATACTGATGGCAGTGTAGATATTTCCATGTTTATACAGATAGTCGTGTGGATATTTCCATGTTTATACCGATGACGGTGTAGATAGTTCTATGTTTCTGGAGACGGCGGTGTAGATATTTTCATGTTTATAGAGATGGGGGTGTACATACTTCCATGTTTATGGAGATTGCGTTGTAGATATTTCCATGTTTATAGAGATAGCGTTGTAGGTGTTTCCATGTTTATAGAGTTAGCAGGGTAGATATTTCCATGTTTACACAGATGGCTGTGTAGGTATTTCCATGTTTATACAGATAGCGGTGTACCTATTTCCAAATTTATACAGATCGTGGTGTAGATATTTACATGTTTATACAGATATCGGTGTAGATATTTCCATGTTTATACATTTAACTTTGAAAGTATTTCCATGTTTATACAGATGGCTTTGTAGATATTTCCACGTTTATACAGATGGCTGGGTAGATATTTCCATGTTTATACAGATGACTTTGTAGTTATTTCCATGTTTATACAGATGGCTTTGTAGTTATTTCCATGTTTATACAGATGGCGTTGTAGATATTTCCATGTTTATAGAGATAGCTGTGAAGATATTTCCATGTTTATACAGATAGCGGTGTAGATATTTCCATGTTTATACAGATCACGGTGTAGATATTTCCATGTTTATACAGATCGCGGTGAAGATGTTTCCATGTTTCTACAGATGATAGCGGTGTAGATATTTCCATGTTTATACAGATAGCGCTGTAGATATTTCCATGTTTATACAGATGGCAGTGTAGATATTTCCATGTTTATAGAGATGGCGGTGTAGATATTTCCATGTTTATAGAGATAGCGGTGTAGATATCTTCATGTTCATAGAGATAGCAATGAGGATATTTCCATGTTTATACAGATAGCAGTGTAGATATTTCCATTTTTATAGAGATAGCAGTTTAGATATTTCATGTTTATACAGATCGTGGTGTAGATATTTCCATGTTTATACAGATACCGGTGTAGATATTTCCATGTTTATACAGACCGCAGTGTAGATAATTCCATGTTTATAGATATAGCAGTGTAGATATTTTCATGTTTGTACACATGGCGGTGTTGGTGTTTCCATCTATACACAGATTGCCGTATGGGTATTTCCATGTGTATACAGATGTCATTGTAGATATTTCCATGTTTATACAGATGGTGGTGTAAATATTTCCATGTTTTCACAGATGACTCTATAGGTATTTCCACGTTTATACAGATGGCGCAGTACATATTTCTATGTGTATAGAGATAGCGGTGTAGACATTTCCGTATTTATACAGACAACGGTTTAGAAATTTCCACGTTTATACAGATAGCGGTGTAAATATTTCCATGTTTATACAGATCACGGTGTAGATATTTCCATGTTTATACAGATAGGGGTGTAGAAATTTCCATGTTTATACAGGCCTCGGTGTAGATACTTCCATGTTTATACAGATAGCGGTGCAGATATTTCCATGTTTGTACAGATGGCGGTGTTGATATTTCCATCTATACACAGATGACTGTGTAGATATTTCCATGTTTATACAGATGGCGGCGCAGATATTTCCATGGATATGTAGATGGCGGTGTAGATATTTCCATGTTTATACAGATAGCGGTGTAGTTATTTCCATGTTTATACAGATAGCGTTGTAGTTATTTCCATGTTTTTACAGATATCAGTGTAGATATTTCCATGTTTACACAGATTGCGGTGTAGATATTTCCATCTTTCTACAGATGGCATTGTAGATATTTCCATGTTTATGCAGATAGCGGTGTAGATATTTCCATGTTTATACAGATAGCGGTGTTGGTATTTCCATGTTTATACAGATAGCGGTGTAGATATTTCCATGTATATACAGCTCCCGGTGTAGATATTTCCATCTTTATACAGATGGCAGTGAAGATATTTCCATGTTTATACAGATAGTGGTGTAGATATTTCAATGTTTATACAGATGGCGGTGTAGCTAGTTCCATGTTATTGGATATACCGGTGTACATATTTGCATGTTTATAGAGATGGTGGTGTAGATATTTTCATGTTTATAGAGATTGCGGTGTAGATATTTCCATGTTTATAGAGATGGATGTGTAGATATTTCCATGTGTATACAGATGGCAGTGTAGATATTTCCATGTTTATAGATATAACAGTATAGATATTTCCACGTTTGTACAGATAGTGGTGTACATATTTCCACGATTATACAGATAGTGGTGTAGGTATTTCCACGTTTTACAGGTAGCGGTGTAGGTAGTTACGTGTTTATGCAGTTAGCGGTGTAGATATTTTCATATTTACAGACATAGCGGTGAAGATATTTCCATCTTTGCACAGATTGCGGTGTGGATATTTCCATCTTTACGCTGTTAGTGCTGTAGACATTTCCAAGTTAACACAGATAGCTGTGTTGATATTTCCATGTTTACACAGTTAGCGTTGTAAATATTTCCATGTATATACAAATAGCGGAGTAGATTTTCCATGTTTATACAGATAGCGGTGTTGGTATTTCCATGTTTATACAGATAGCGGTATAGATATTTCCATGTTTATACAGCTTGCGGTGTAGATATTTCCATCTTTATACTGATGGCAGTGTAGATATTTCCATCTTTATACAGATAGTCGTGTGGATATTTCCATGTTTATACCGATGGCGGTGTAGATAGTTCTATATTTCTGGAGACGGCGGTGTAGATATTTTCATGTTTATAGAGATGGCGGTGTACATACTTCCATGTTTATGGAGATTGCGTTGTAGATATTTCCATGTTTATAGAGATAGCGTTGTAGGTATTTCCATGTTTATAGAGTTAGCAGGGTAGATATTTCTATGTTTACACAGATGGCTGTGTAGGTATTTCCATGTTTATACAGATAGCGGTGTACATATTTCCAAATTTATACAGATCGTGGTGTAGATATTTACATGTTTATACAGATAGCGGTGTAGATATTTCCATGTTTATACAGTTAACTTTGTAAGTATTTCCATGTTTATACAGATGGCTGTGTAGATATTTCCACGTTTATACAGATGGCTGGGTAGATATTTCCATGTTTATACAGATGACTTTGTAGTTATTTCCATGTTTATACAGATGGCGTTGTAGATATTTCCATGTTTATAGAGATAGCTGTGTAGATATTTCCACGTTTATACAGATAGCGGTGTAGATATTTCCATGTTTATACAGATCACGGTGTAGATATTTCCATGTTTATACAGATGATTGTATAGGTATTTCCACGTTTTTACAGATGGCAGTGCAGATATTTCCATGTTTATAGAGATCGCGATGTAGATATTTCCATGTTTGTACAGATGGCCGTGTTGATATTTCCATCTATACACAGATGGCCGTGTAGATATTTCCATGTTTATACAGATGGCGGCATAGATATTTCCATGGACATGCAGATGTCGGTGTAGATATTTCCATGTTTCTACAGATAGCGGTGTAGATATTTCCATGTTTACACAGATGGTGGTGTAGATGTTTCCGTGTTTATACACATGGCGGAGTAGATACTTCCATCTATATGGTAATGGCAGTGTAGATATTTTCATGTTTATAGAGATGGCGGTGTAGATATTTCCATATTGATAGAGATAGCGGTGTACATATTTCCATCTTTCTACAGATGGCAATGGAGATATTTCCATGTTTATACAGAAGGCCGTGTAGATATTCCCATATTTTTACAGAAGTCTGTGTAGATATTTCCATGTGTATACAGATGGTATTGTAAGTATTTCCATGTATATACAGATGGTGGTGTAGATATTTCCATGTTTATTCAGATGACTGTGTAGATATTGCCATGTTTTTACAGATGGCAGTGTAGATATTTCAATGTTTATAGAGATGGCGCTGTAGATATTTCCGTGTTTAAACAGATAACGGTGGAGATATTTCCATGTTTATACAGACAGCAGTGGAGATATTTCCATGTTTATACACATAGCGGTGTACATATCTCCATGTTTATAGAGACAGCGGTGTAGGTATTTCCATGTTTGTACAGATAGCGGTGCAGATATTTCCATGTTTACACAGATTCCTATGCAGATATTTCCATATTTATACAGAGGGCTGTGTCGATATTTCTACGTTTATACAGATGGCAGTGTAGATATATCCATGTTCCTACACATGACTGTGTAGGTATTTCCATCTTTATACAGATGGCTTTGTAGATATTTCCATGTTTATAGAGATAGCGGTGCAGATATTTCCATGTTTATACAGATAGCGCTGTATATATTTCCAAGTTTATACAGATCGTGGTGTAGATATATCCATGTTTATACAGATACCGGAGTAGATATTTCCATGTTTATAGAGAACACGCTGTAGTTATTTCCATGTTTATACAGATCACGGTGTAGAGATTTCCATGTTTATACAGATAGCGGTGTAGATATTTCCATGTTTACACAGATGACTGTATGGGTATTTCCATGCTTATACAGATGGCGGTGTAGATGTTTCCATGTTTATAGAGATAACGGTGTAGACATTTCCGTATTTATACAGATAACAGTGTAGAAATTTCCACGTTTATACAGATAGCGGTGTAAATATTTCCATGTTTATACAGATCACGGTGTAGATATTTCCATGTTCATACAGATAGCGATGTAGATATTTCCAGGTTTATACAGACCGCGGTGTAGATATTTCCATGTTTATACAGATAGCGGTGCAGATATTTCCATGTTTGTACAGATGGCGGTGTTGATATTTCCATATATACACAGATGACTGTGTAGATATTTCCATGTTTATACAGATGGCGGCGCAGATATTTCTATGGATATGTAGATGGCGGTGTAGATAATTCCATGTTTATACAGCTCGCGGTGCAGATATTTATATCTTTATACAGATGGCATTGTAGATATTTCCTTATTCACACAGATGGCGGTGTAGATGTTTCCATGTTTATACAGATGGCGGAGTAGTTAGTTCCATGTTTATGAAAATGGCAGTGTAGATATTTTAATGTTTATAGAGATGGCGGTGTAGATTTTTCCATGTTTATAGAGATAGCAGTGTAGATATTTACATGTTTATACAGATGGCTGTGTAGTTATTTCCATGTGTATACAGATGGCATTGTAGATATTTCCATGTTTATACAGATGACCGTATAAGTATTTCCGTGCTTTTACAGATGGCAGTGCAGATATTTCCATGTTTATAGAGATAGCGGTGTAGATATTTCCATGTTTGTACAGATGTCGGTGTTGATATTTCCATCTATACACAGATGGTCGTGTAGATATTTCCATGTTTATACAGATGGCGGCGAAGATATTTCCATGGACATGCAGATGGCGGTGTAGATATTTCCATGTTTCTACAGATAGCGGTGTAGATATTTCCATGTTTACACTGATGGTGGTGTAGATATTTCCGTGTTACACACCTGGCGGAGAAGATACTTCCATCTTTATGGAGATGGCAGTGTAGATATTTTCATGTTTATAGAGATGGCGGTGTAGATATTTCCATATTTATAGAGATAGCGGTGTAGATATTTTCATCTTTCTACAGATGACAGTGTAGATAATTCCATGTTTATACAGTTGGCGGTGTAGATATTTCCGTATTTATACAGATGTCTGTGTATATATTTCCATGTATATACAGATGGTATTGTAGATATTTCCATGTTTATACAGATGGTGGTGTAGATATTTCCATGTTAATTCAGATCTCTGTGTAGATATTTCCATGTTTTTACAGATGGCAGTGTAGAATATTCAATGTTTATAGAGATGGCGCTGTAGATATTTCCATGTTTATACCGATAACGGTGGAGATATTTCCATGTTTATACAGAGAGCTGTGAAGATTTTTCCATGTTTATACACATAGCGGTGTCCATATTTCCATGTTTATAGAGACAGCGGTGCAGGTATTTCCATGTTTATACAGATATCGGTGCAGATATTTCCATGTTTACACAGATGCCTATGCAGATATTTCCATATTTATACAGAGGGCTGTATAGATATTTCTATGTTTATACAGATTGCATTGTAGATATTTAAATGTTCCTACACATGACTGTGTAGGTATTTCCATGTTTATACAGACGTCTTTGTAGATATTTCCATGTTTATAGAGATAGCAGTGCAGATATTTTCATGTTTATACAGATAGCGTTGTATATAATACCATGTTTATACGGATCATGTTGTAGATGTTTCCATGTTTATGCAGATACCGGTGTACATTTTTCCAAGTTTAAACAGACTGCAGTGTAGATAATTCCATGTTTATTCAGAAAGCAGTGTAGATATTTCCATGTTTGTGCAGATGGCGGTGTTGATGTTTCCATCTATACACAGATTGCCGTGTAGGTATTTCCATGTGTATACAGATGGCATTGTAGATATTTCCATGTTTATACAGATGGTGGTATAGATATTTCCATGTTTACACAGATGACTCTATAGGTATTTCTATGTTTATACAGATGGCGGTGTAGATATTTCCATGTTTATAGAGACAGCGGTGAAGATATTTACACATATATATAGAAAACGGTGTAGAAATTTCCATGTTTACACAGATAGTGTTGTAAATATTTCCATGTTGATACAGATCACGGTGTAGATATTTCCATGTTTATAGAGATAGCGGTGTAGATATTTCCATGTTTATTCAGATAGCGGTGCAGATATTAACATGTTTGTACAGATGGCGGTGTTGATATTTCCATCTATACACAGATGACTGTGTAGATATTTCCATGTTTATACAGATGGCGGCGCAGATATTTCCATGGATATGTAGATGGTGGTGTAGATATTTCCATGTTTATACAGATAGCGGTGTAGTTATTTCCATGTTTATATAGACAGCGGTGTAGATAATTCCATGTATGTACACATGGCTGTGTAGATATTTCCATGTTTATACAGATGGCGGTGTAGATATTTCCATGTTTATACAGATAAATTTGTAAGTATTTCCATGTTTATACAGATGGCAGTGTAGATATTTGGATGTTTATAGAGACAGCAGTGGAGATATTTCCATCTTTATACAGATAGCGGTGTAGATATTTCCATGTTTATACTGATCATGGTGTAGATATTTCCATGTTTATAGAGATGGCGGTGTAGATATTTCCATGTTCATATAGATAGCGTTGTTGATTTTTCCATGTTTATAGAGATATCGGTGTGGATATGTCCATGTTTATACAGATAGGGGTGTAGATATTTCCATGTTTTTACAGATATTGGTGTAGATATTTCCATGTTTACACAGATTGCAGTGTAGCTAGTTCCATCTTTCTACAGATGGCATTGTAGATATTTCCATGTTTATACAGATAGCGGTGTAGATATTTCCATGTTTATATAGATGGTCTTGTAGATGTTACCATGTTTATACACATCACGGTGTATATATTTCCAGGTTTATACAGATGCCTATGCAGATATTTCCATATTTATTTAGAGGGCTGTGTAAATATTTCTACGTTTATACAGATGGCAGTGTAGATATTTCCATGTTTCTACACATGACTGTATAGGTATTTCCATGTTTATATAGATGGCTTTGTAGATATTTCCATGTTTATAGAGATAGCGGTGTAGACATTTCCGTATTTATACAGATAACGGTGTAGAAATTTCCACGTTTATACAGATAGCGGTGTAAATATTTCCATGTTTATACAGATCACTGTGTAGATATTTCCATATTCATACAGATAGCGGTGTAGATATTTCCATGTTTATACAGACCGCAGTGTAGATATTTCCATGTTTATACAGATAGCGGTGTAGTTATTTCCATGTTTATATAGATCATGGTGTAGATATTTCCATGTTTATACAGATACCGGTGTAGATATTTCCATGTTTATACAGACCGCAGTGTAGATATTTCTATGTTTATAGAGATAGCAGTGTAGATATTTCCAAGTTTGTGCAGATGGCAGTGTTGATGTTTCCATCTATACACAGATTGCCGTGTAGGTATTTCCATGTGTATACAGATGGCATTGTAGATATTTCCATGTTTATACAGTTGGTGGTGTAGATATTTCCATGTTTAGACAGATGACTGTATAGGTATTTCCATGTATACAGAGATGACGGTGTAAATATTTCCATGTTTATAGAGATAGCGGTGAAGGTATTTCCATGTTTATACAGATCACGGTGTAGATATTTCCTTGTTTATTCAAATAGTGGTGTAGTTATTTCCATGTTTATACAGATAGCGGTGTAGATATTTCCATGTATGTACAGATGTCTGTGTAGATATTTCCATGTTTATACAGAGGGCTTTGTAGATATTTCCATGTTTATACAGATGGTGGTGTAGATATTTCCATGTTTATATAGATGGTGGTGTAGATATTACCATGATTATACAGACAGCGGTGTAGATATTTCCATGTTTATACAGATCATGGTGAAGGTATTTCCATGTTTATACAGATCGCGGTGTAGATATTTCCATGTTTATACAGATCGCGGTGTAGATATTTCCATGGTTATACAGATCGCCGTGTAGATATTTCCATGTTTATACAGATAGCGGTGTAGATATTTCCATGTTTATAGAGATAGCGGTGTAGGTATTTCCATGTGTATAGACATAGTGGTGTAGATATTTCCATGTTTATATAGATGGCGTTGTTGATATTTCCATGTTTATACCGATAGCGGTGTTGGTATTTCCACGTTTATACAGATAGCGATGTAGATATTTCCATGTTTATACAGCTCGCGGTGCAGATATTTATATCTTTAAACAGATGGCATTGTAGATATTTCCTTATTCACACAGACGGCGGTGTAGATGTTTCCATGTTTATACAGATGGCGGAGTAGATAGTTCTATGTTTATGGAGATGGCAGTGTAGATATTTTCATGTTTCTAGAGATGGCGGTGAAGATATTTCCATGTTTATAGAGATAGCAGTGTAGATATTTACATGTTTATACAGATGGCTGTGTAGACATTTCCATGTGTATACAGATGGCATTGTAGATATTTCCATGTTTATACAGATGACTGTATAGGTATTTCCATGTTTTTACAGATGGCAGAGCCGATATTTCCATCTTTATAGAGATTGCGGTGTAGATATTTCCATGTTTGTACAGATGTCGGTGTTGATATTTCCATCTATACACAGATGGCCGTGTAGATATTTCCATGTTTCTACAGATGGAGGCGTAGATATTTCCATGGACATGCAGATGGCGGTGTAGATATTTCCATGTTTATACAGATAGCGGTGTAGTTATTTCCATGTTTACACAGATGCTGGTGTAGATATTTCCATGTTTATAGAGATCGCGGTGTACATATTTCCATGTTTATACAGATAGCGGTGTAGATATTTCCATGTTTTTACAGATATCGGTGTTGATATTTCCATGTTTACACAGATTGCGGTGTAGATATTTCCATCTTTCTACAGATGGCGTTGTAGATATTTCCATGTTTATACAGATGGTGGTGTAGATATTTCCATGTTTATATAGATGGTGATGTAGATATTACCATGTTTATACAGATCGCGGTGTAGATATTTCCATGTTTTTACAGATAGCGGTGTAGATATTTCCATGTTTATTCAGATAGCGGCGTAGATATTTCCATGTTTATAGAGATAGCGGTGTAGGTATTTCCATGTTTATAGACATAGCGGTGTAGATATTTCCATGTTTATATAGATGGCTTTGTAGATATTTCCATGTTTATACCAATAGCGGTGTTGGTATTTCCACATTTATACAGATAGCGTTGTAGATATTTCCATGTTTATAGAGCTTGCGGTGCAGATATTTATATCTTTATACAGATGGCATTGTAGATATTTCTTTTTTCACACAGATGGCGGTGTAGATCTTTCCATGCTTATACGGATGGCGAAGTAGTTAGTTCCATGTTTATGGAGATGGCAGTGTAGATATTTTCGTGTTTATAGAGATGGCGATGTAGATATTTCCATGTTTATAGAGATAGCAGTGTAGATATTTCCATGTTTATACAGATGGCTGTGTAGATATTTCCATGTTTTTACAGATGACTTTGTAGATATTTCCATGTTTTACAGATGGCGGTGTAGATATTTCCATGTTTATAGCGATAGCTGTGTAGATTTTTTCGTGTTTATACAGATAGCGGTGTAGATATTTCCATGTTTATACAGATCGCGTTGTAGTTATTTCCATGTTTATAGAGATCGTGGTGTAGATATTTCCATGTTTATAGTGATAGCAGTGCAGATATTTACATGTTTATACAGATGTCTGTGTAGATATTTCCATGTGTATACAGATGGCATTGTTGATATTTCCATGTTTATACAGATGACTGTATAGGTATTTCCATGTTTTTACAGATGGCAGTGCAGATATCTCCATGTTTATAGAGATAGCGATGTAGATATTTCCATGTTTGTACAGATGGCGGTGTTGATATTTCCATCTATACACAGATGGCCGTGTAGCTATTTCCATGTTTATACAGATGGCGGCATAGATATTTCCATGGACATGCAGATGGCGGTGTAGATATTTCCATGTTTATGCAGATAGTGGTGAAGATATTTCCATGTTTACACAGATGGTGGTGTAGATATTTCCGTGTTTGTACACAAGGCGGGGTAGATACTTCCATCTTTATGGAGATGGCAGTGTAGATATTTTCATGTTTATAGAGATGGCGGTGTAGATGTTTCCATATTTATAGAGATAGCGGTGTACATATTTCCATCTTTCTACAGATGGCAATGTAGATATTTCCATGTTTATACAGAAGGCCGTGTAGATATTTCCATATTTTTACAGATGTCTGTGTAGATATTTCCATGTGTATACAGATGATATTGTAGGTATTTCCATGTTTATACAGATGGTGGTGTAGATATTTCCATGTTTATTCAGATGACTGTGTAGATATTTCCATGTTTTTACAGATGGCAGTGTAGATATTTCAATGTTTATAGAGATGGCGCTGTAGATATTTCCATGTTTAAACAGATAACGGTGGAAATATTTCCATGTTTATACAGACAGCAGTGGAGATATTTCCATGTTTATACAGATGGCGGTGAAGATATTCCCATATTTATACAGACAGCGGTGAAGATATTTCCATGTTTATACATTTAGCAGTGTAGATATTTCCATGTTTATACAGATAGCAGTGGAGATATTTCCATGTTTATATAGATAGCGGTGGAGATATTTCCATGATTATACAGATGTCACTGTAGATATTTCCATGTTTATACAGATAGTGGTGTAGATATTCCCAAGTTTATACAGATAGCGGTGTATATATTTCCAAGTTTATAGAGATGGCTGTGTAGATATTTCCTTGTTTATACAGATAGCGGTGTAGATATTTCCATATTTATACAGATGGCGGTGTACATAATTCCATGTTTATGGAGTTGGCGGTGTAGATATTTTCATGTTTATAGAGATGGCGGTGTAGATATTTCCATGTTTACAGAGATTGCGGTATAGAAATTTCCATGTTTATAAAGATAGCGGTGTATGTATTTCCATGTTTTTAGAGATAGTGGTGTAGGCATTTCCAAGTTTATACAGATGGCTGTGTAGATATTTCCATGTGTATACAGGTGGCAGTGTAGATATTTCCATGTTTATAGAGATGGTGGTGTAGATATTTCCATGTTTATACAGATGACACTGTAGATATTTCCTGTTTATACAGATGGCCGTGTAGATATCTTCATGTTTATAGAGATAGTGGTGAATGTATTTCCATGTTTATATAGATAGCATTGTAGATATTTGCATGTTTATGGACATAGGGGTTTATATATTTCCATATTTATACAGATAGCGGTGTAGATATTTCCATGTTTATACAGAGAGCGGTGGAAATATTTCCATGTTTATACAGATAGTGTTGGAGATATTTCATATTTATACAGATGGCGGTGTAGATATTTCCATGTTTATACATATAGCGGTGTAGATATTTCAAAGTTTATACAGATAGCGGTGTAGATATTTTCATGTTCATAGATATAGCATTGCAGATATTTCCATGTTTATACAGATGGCGGTGTAGATAGTTCCATGTTTATGGAGATGGCGGTGTAGATATTTTCATGTTTATAGAGATTGCGGTGTAGATATTTCCATGTTTCTAAAGATATTGGTGTAGGTGATTCCATCTTTTTAGAGTGGGTGGTGTAGATATTTCCATGTTTATACAGATGGCTGTGTAGATATCTCCATGTGTATACAGATGGTAGTGTTGATATGTCCATGTTTATAGAGATGGTGGTGTAGATATTTCCATGTTTATACAGATGTCTGTGAAGATATTTCCATGTTTATATAGACGGCGGTGTAGATATTTCAATGTTTATAGAGATAGCGTTGTAGATATTTCCATGTTTATAGAGATAGCTGTTTAGATATTTCCATATTTATACAGATAGCATTGTAGATATTTCCATGTTTATAAAGATGGCGGTTTAGGTATTTCCATGTTTATGGAGATCGTGGTGTAGATATTTTCACATTTATACAGATAGCGGTGTAGATATTTCCATGTTTATACAGATAGCGGTGTAGATATTTCCATGTTTACACAGATAGCGGTGTAGATATTTCCATCTTTGCACAGATTGCGGTGTAGATATTTCCATCTTTAGACAGAAAGCGGTGTAGATATTCCCATATTTATAGAGATAGCGATGTAGGTATTTCTATGTTTATACAGATCGCGGTGTAGATATTTCCATCTTTCTACAGATGGCATTGTAGATATTTCCATGTTTAAACAGATGGCTCGGTAGATATTTCCATGTTTATACAGATAGCAGCGTAGGTGTTTCCATGATTACACAGATAGCGGTGTAGATATTTCCATCTTTGCACAGATTGCGGTGTAGATATTTAGATGTTTAGACAGATAGCTGTGTAGATATTTCCATGTTTACACAGATAGCGTTGTAGATATTTCCATGTTTATAGAGATAGCGGTTTAGATATTTCCATGTTTATACAGAGAGCGGTGTAGACATTTCCATGTTTATAGACATAGCGGTGTAGATCTTTCCATATTTGTACATATAGCAATGTCGATATTTCCATGTTTATACAGATAGCGGTGTAGATATTTCCATGTTTCTATAGATGGATGTGTAGATATTTCCATGTGTATACAGATGTCATTGTAGATATTTCCATGTTTATAAAGATTGTGGTATAGATATTTCCATGTTTATACAGATGACTGTGTAGATATTTCCATGGTTTTACAGATGGCAGTGTAGATTTTTCCATGTTTATAGTGATAGCGGTGTGAATTTTCCATGTTTATACACATAGCGGTTTAGATATTTCCATGTTTATAGAGATAGCGGTGTAGATATTTCTATGTTTACACAGATAGTGGTGTAGATATTTGCATGTTTATACAAGGAGTGGTGTAGATATTTCCATGTTTATACAGATCGCGGTGTAGAGATTTCCGTCTTTCTACAGATGGCAGTGTAGATATTTCCATGTTTATAGAGATAGTGGTTTAGGTATTTCCATGTTTATACAGATAGGGGCGCAGTTATTTCGAAGATTATACAGATAGCGGTGTAGGTATTTCCATGTTTATACAGATCATTTTGTAGATATTTCCATGTTTTTAGAGATGGCAGTACAGATATTTCCATGTTTATACACATGGCTGTGTAGATATTTCCATGTTTATACAGGTGGCAGTGTAGATATTTCCAAGTTTATAGAGATGGTGGTGTAGATATTTCCATGTTTATACAGATGACAGTGTAGATATTTCCATGTTTATACAGATGGCAGTGTAGATATTTCCATGTTTATAGAGATGTCGGAGTAGATATTTCCATGTTTATACAGATAGCGGTGTTGGTATTTCCATGTTTATACAGATAGCAGTGTAGATATTTCCATGTTTATACAGTTCACGGTGCAGATATTTACATCTTTATACAGATGGCAGTGTAGATATTTCCATGTTTACACAGATAGCTGTGTAGATATTTCCATGTTTACTCAGATAGCGTTGTAGATATTTCCGTGTTTATACACAAAGCGGTGGAGATATTTCCGTGTTTATACAGATAGCGGTGGATATATTTCTATGTTTATAGAGATGGCGGTGTAGATATTTCCAAGTTTATACAGATAACGGTGTAGATATTTCCAAGTTTATACAGATGTCTGTGAAGATATTTCCATGTTTATAGAGATGGCGGTGTAGATATTTCCATGTTTATAGAGATAGCGTTGTAGATATATCAATGTTCATAGAGATAGCAGTGAGGATATTTCCATGTTTATACAGATAGCAGTGTAGATATTTCCACTTTTATAGAGATAGCGGTTTAGATATTTCATATTTATACAGAGAGCGGTGTAGATATTTCCATGTTTATACAGATTGCGGTGTAGATATTTCCATGTTTATACAGATAGCGGTGTAGATATTTCCACGTTTATACAGATGGCGGTGTAGATGTTTCCATCTTTCTACAAATGGCAGTGTAGATATTTCCATGTTTATAGAGATGGCGGTGTAGATATTTCCATGTTTATATAGAAGACAGTGTAGATATTTTCTTGTTTATGTAGATGGCGTTGTAGATACCTCCATGTTTAAAGAGATGGTGGTGTGTATATTTCCATGTTGATGGAGATAGCGTTGTAGATATTTCCATGTTTATAGATATAGCGGTGTAGTTATTTCCATGTTTATAGAGATAGCGGTGTAGATATTTCCATGTTTCTACAGATGACTGTGTAGATATTTCCATGTTTGTACAGATGGCAGTGTAGATATTTCCATGTTTATAGAGATAGAAATGTAGATATTTTCATGTTTATACATATTGCGGTGGACATTTGTCCATGTTTATACAGATAGCAATGGAGATATTTCCACGTTAATACACATAGCGGTGGAGATATTTCCATGTTTATACAGATAGCGTTGTAGATATTTCCATGTTTATACAGATGGCTGTGCCGATATTTCCATGTTTATAGAGAGTTCTCTGTAGATATTTCCATGTTTATATAGATGACAGTGCAGATATTTCCAGGTTTATACAGATGGCTGTGTAGATATTTCCATGTTTATACAGATGGCTGTGTAGATATTTCCATGTTTATACAGATGACTTTGTAGGTATTTCCATGTTTATACAGATGGCGGTGTAGATATTTCCATGTTTATAGAGTTAGCTGTGTAGATATTTCCATGTTTACACAGATAGCGGTTTAGATATTTCCATGTTTATACAGATCGCGGTGTAGATATTTCCATGTTTATACAGATTGCGGTGTAGATATTTCCATGTCTATACAGATAGCGGTGTAGATATTTCCATGTTTATACAGATGACGTTGTAGATATTTCCATGTTTATAGAGATGGCGGTGTAGATATTTCCATGTTTATAGAGATAGCGGTGTAGATTTATCAATGTTCATAGAGATAGCAGTGAGGATATTTCCATGTTTATACAGATAGCAGTGTAGATATTTCCACTTTTATAGAGATAGCGGTTTAGATATTTCATATTTATACAGAGAGCGGTGTAGATATTTCCATGTTTATACAGATTGCGGTGTAGATATTTCCATGTTTATACAGATAGCGGTGTAGATATTTCCACGTTTATATAGATGGCGGTGTAGATATTTCCATCTTTCTACAAATGGCAGTGTAGATATTTCCATGTTTATAGAGATGGCGGTGTAGATATTTCCATGTTTATATAGATGACAGTGTAGATATTTTCTTGTTTATGTAGATGGCGTTGTAGATACCTCCATGTTTAAAGAGATGGTGGTGTGTATATTTCCATGTTGATGGAGATAGCGTTGTAGATATTTCCATGTTTATAGAGATAGCGGTGTAGTTATTTCCATGTTTATAGAGATAGCGGTGTAGATATTTCCATGTTTCTACAGATGACTGTGTAGATATTTCCATGTTTGTACAGATGGCAGTGTAGATATTTCCATGTTTATAGAGATAGAAATGTAGATATTTTCATGTTTATACATATTGCGGTGGACATTTGTCCATGTTTATACAGATAGCAATGGAGATATTTCCACGTTAATACACATAGCGGTGGAGATATTTCCATGTTTATACAGATAGCGTTGTAGATATTTCCATGTTTATACAGATGGCTGTGCCGATATTTCCATGTTTATAGAGAGTTCTCTGTAGATATTTCCATGTTTATATAGATGACAGTGCAGATATTTCCAGGTTTATACAGATGGCTGTGTAGATATTTCCATGTTTATACAGATGGCTGTGTAGATATTTCCATGTTTATACAGATGACTTTGTAGGTATTTCCATGTTTATACAAATGGCGGTGTAGATATTTCCATGTTTATAGAGTTAGCTGTGTAGATATTTCCATGTTTACACAGATAGCGGTTTAGATATTTCCATGTTTATACAGATTGCGGTGTAGATATTTCCATGTTTATACAGATTGCGGTGTAGATATTTCCATGTCTATACAGATAGCGGTGTAGATATTTCCATGTTTATACAGATGACGTTGTAGATATTTCCATGTTTATAGAGATGGTGGTGTAGATATTTCCATGTTTATAGAGAAAGCGGTGTAGATATATCAATGTTCATAGAGATAGCAGTGAGGATATTTCCATGTTTATACAGATAGCAGTGTAGATATTTCCACTTTTATAGAGATAGCGGTTTAGATATTTCATATTTATACAGAGAGCGGTGTAGATATTTCCATGTTTATACAGATTGCGGTGTAGATATTTCCATGTTTATACAGATAGCGGTGTAGATATTTCCACGTTTATACAGATGGCGGTGTAGATATTTCCATCTTTCTACAAATGGCAGTGTAGATATTTCCATGTTTATAGAGATGGCGTTGTAGATATTTCCTTGTTTATATAGATGGCAGTGTAGATATCTTCTTGTTTATGTAGATGGCGTTGTAGATACCTCCATGTTTAAAGAGATGGCGGTGTGTATATTTCCATGTTGATGGAGATAGCGGTGTAGATATTTCCATGTTTATAGAGATAGCGGTGTAGTTATTTCCATGTTTATAGAGATAGCGGTGTAGATATTTCCATGTTTCTACAGATGACTGTGTAGATATTTCCATGTTTGTACAGATGGCAGTGTAGATATTTCCATGTTTATAGAGATAGAAGTATAGATATTTTCATGTTTATACATATTGCGGTGGAGATTTTTCCGTGTTTATACAGATAGCAATGGAGATATTTCCACGTTAATACACATAGCGGTGTAGATATTTCCATGTTTATACAGATAGCGTTGTAGATATTTCCATGTTTATACAGATGGCTGTGCCGATATTTCCATGTTTATACAGAGTTCTCTGTAGATATTTCCATGTTTATATAGATGACAGTGCAGATATTTCCAGGTTAATACAGATGGCTGTGTAGATATTTCCATGTTTATACAAATGGCTGTGTAGATATTTCCATGTTTATACAGATGACTTTGTAGGTATTTCCATGTTTATACAGATGGCGGTGTAGATATTTCCATGTTTATAGAGATAGCTGTGTAGATATTTCCATGTTTACACAGATAGCGGTTTAGATATTTCCATGTTTATACAGATCGCGGTGTAGATATTTCCATGTTTATACAGATCGCGGTGTGGATATTTCCATGTCTATACAGATAGCGGTGTAGATATTTCCACGTTTATACAGATGGCGGTGTAGATATTTCCATCTTTCTACAAATGGCAGTGTAGATATTTCCATGTTTATAGAGATGGCAGTGTACATATTTCCATGTTTATATAGATGGCAGTGTAGATATTTTCTTCTTTATGTAGATGGCGTTGTAGATACCTCCATGTTTAAAGAGATGGCGGTGTGTATATTTCCATGTTGATGGAGATAGCGGTGTAGATATTTCCATGTTTATAGAGATAGCGGTGTAGTTATTTCCATGTTTTTAGAGATAGCGGTGTAGATATCCCCATGTTTCTACAGATGACTGTGTAGATATTTCCATGTTTGTACAGATGGCAGTGTAGATATTTCCATGTTTATAGAGATAGAAGTGTAGATATTTTCATGTTTATACATATTGCGGTGGAGATTTGTCCATGTTTATACAGATAGCAATGGAGATATTTCCACGTTAAAACACATAGCGGTGTAGATATTTCCATGTTTATACCGATAGCGTTGTAGATATTTCCATGTTGATACAGATGGCTGTGCCGATATTTCCATGTTTATACAGAGTTCTCTGTAGATATTTCCATGTTTATATAGATGACAGTGCAGATATTTCCAGGTTTATACAGATGGCTGTGTAGATATTTCCATGTTCACACAGATGGCTGTGTAGATATTTCCATGTTTATACAGATGACTTTGTAGGTATTTCCATGTTTCAACAGATGGCGGTGTAGATATTTCCATGTTTATAGAGATAGCTGTGTAGGTATTTCCATGTTTACACAGATAGCGGTTTAGATATTTCCATGTTTATACAGATCGCGGTGTAGATATTTCCATGTTTATACAGATCGCGGTGTAGATATTTCCATGTCTATACAGATAGCGGTGTAGATATTTCCATGTTTATACAGATGACGGTGTAGATATTTCCATGTTTATAGAGATGGCGGTGTAGATATTTCCATGTTTATAGAGATAGCGGTGTAGATATATCAATGTTCATAGAGATAGCAGTGAGGATATTTCCATCTTTATACAGATAGCAGTGTAGATATTTCCACTTTTATATAGATAGCGGTTTAGATATTTCATATTTATACAGAGAGCGGTGTAGATATTTCCATGTTTATACAGATTGCGGTGTAGATATTTCCATGTTTATACAGATAGCGGTGTAGATATGTCCACGTTTATACAGATTGCGGTGTAGATATTTCCATCTTTCTACAAATGGCAGTGTAGATATTTCCATGTTTATAGAGATGGCGGTGTAGATATTTCCTTGTTTATATAGATGGCAGTGTGGATATTTTCTTGTTTATGGAGATGGCGTTGTAGATACCTCCATGTTTAAAGAGATGGCGGTGTGTATATTTCCATGTTGATGGAGATAGCGGTGTAGATATTTCCATGTTTATAGAGATAGCGGTGTAGTTATTTCCATGTTTATACAGATTGCGGTGTAGATATTTCCATGTTTGTACAGATAGCGGTGTAGATATTTCCACGTTTATACAGATGGCGGTGTAGATATTTCCATCTTTCTACAAATGGCAGTGTAGATATTTCCATGTTTATAGAGATGGCGGTGTAGATATTTCCATGTTTATATAGATGGCAGTGTTGATATTTTCTTGTTTATGTAGATGGCGTTGTAGATACCTCCATGTTTAAAGAGATGGCGGTGTGTATTTTTCCATGTTGATGGAGATAGCGGTGTAGATTTTTCCTTGTTTATAGAGATAGCGGTGTAGTTATTTCCATGTTTATACAGATAGCGGTGTAGATATCTCCATGTTTCTACAGATGACTGTGTAGATATTTCCATGTTTGTACAGATGGCAGTGTAGATATTTCCATGTTTATAGAGATAGAAGCGTAGATATTGTCATGTTTATACATATTGCGGTGGAGATTTGTCCATGTTTATACAGATAGCAATGGAGATATTTCCACGTTAATACACATAGCGGTGTAGATATTTCCATGTTTATACAGATAGCGTTGTAGATATTTCCATGTTTATACAGATGGCTGTGCTGATATTTCCATGTTTATACAGAGTTCTCTGTAGATATTTCCATGTTTATATAGATGACAGTGCAGATATTTCCAGGTTTATACAGATGGCTGTGTAGATATTTCCATGTTTATACAGATGGCTGTGTAGATATTTCCATGTTTATACAGATGAGTTTGTAGGTATTTCCATGTTTATACAGATGGCGGTGTAGATATTTCCATGTTTATAGAGATAGCTGTGTAGATATTTCCATGTTTACACAGATAGCGGTTTAGATATTTCGATGTTTATACAGATCACGGTGTAGATATTTCCATGTTTATACAGATCGTGGTGTAGATATTTCCATGTTTATACAGATAGCGGTGTAGGTATTTCCATGTTTATACAGATGACGGTGTAGATATTTCCATGTTGATAGAGATGGCGGTGTAGATATTTCCATGTTTATAGAGATGGCGGTGTAGATATATCAATGTTCATAGTGATAGCAGTGAGGATATTTCCATGTTTATACAGATAGCAGTGTAGATATTTCCACTTTTATAGAGATAGCAGTTTAGATATTTCATATTTATACAGAGAGCGGTGTAGATATTTCCATGTTTATACAGATTGCTGTGTAGATATTTCCATGTTTATACATATAGCGGTGTAGGTATTTCCACGTTTATACAGATGGCGGTGTAGATATTTCCATCTTTCTACAAATGGCAGTGTAGATATTTCCATGTTTCTAGAGATGGCGGTGTAGATATTTCCATGTTTATATAGATGGCAGTGTAGATATTTTCTTGTTTATGTAGATGGCGTTGTAGGTACCTCCATGTTTAAAGAGATGTCGGTGTGTATATTTCCATGTTGATGGAGATAACCGTGTAGATATTTCCATGTTTATAGAGATAGCGGTGTAGTTATTTCCATGTTTATAGAGATAGTGTTGTAGATATCTCCATGTTCCTACAGATGGCTGTGTAGATATTTCCATGTTTGTACATATGGCAGTGTAGATATTTCCATGTTTATAGAGATAGAATTGTAGATATTTTCATGTTTATACATATTGCGGTGGAGATTTGTCCATGTTTATACAGATAGCAATGGAGATATTTCCACGTTAATACACTTAGCGGTGTAGATATTTCCATGTTTATACAGATAGCGTTTAGATATTTCCATGTTTATACAGATGGCTGTGCCGATATTTCCATGTTTATACAGAATTCTCTGTAGATATTTCCATGTTTACATAGATGACAGTGCAGATATTTCCAGGTTTATACAGATGGCTGTGTAGATATTTCCATGCTTATACAGATGGCTGTGTAGATATTTCAATGATTATACAGATGACTTTGTAAGTATTTCCATGTTTATGCAGATGGCGGTGTAGATATTTCCATGTTTATAGAGATGGCGGTGTTGATATTTCCATGTTTATACAGATGGCAGTGTAGATATTTTCTTGTTTATGTAGATGGCCTTGTAGGTACCTCCATGTTTAAAGAGATGGTGGTGCGTATATTTCCATGTTGATGGAGATAGCGGTGTAGATATTTCCATGTTTATAGAGAGAGCGGTGTAGTTATTTCCATGTTTATAGAGATAGCGGTGTAGATATTTCCATGTTTCTACAGATGACTGTGTAGATATTTCCATGTTTGTACAGATGGCAGTGTAGATATTTCCATGTTTATAGAGATAGAAGTGTAGATATTTTCATGTTTATACATATTGCGGTGGAGATTTGTCCATGTTTATACAGAGAGCAATGGAGATATTTCCACGTTAATACACATAGCGGTGTAGATATTTCCATGTTTATACAGATAGCGTTGTAGATATTTCCATGTTTATACAGATGGCTGTGCCGATATTTCCATGTTTATACAGAGTTCTCTGTAGTTATTTCCATGTTTATATAGATGACAGTGCAGATATTTCCAGGTTTATACAGATGGCTGTGTAGATATTTCCATGTTTATACAGATGGCTGTGTAGATATTTCCATGTTTATACAGATGACTTTGTAGGTATATCCATGTTTATACAGATGGCGGTGTAGATATTGCCATGTTTATAGAGATAGCTGTGTAGATATTTCCATGTTTACACAGATAGCGGTTTAGATATTTCCATGTTTATACAGATCGCGGTGTAGATATTTCCATGTTTATACAGATCGCGGTGTAGATATTTCCATGTCTATACCGATAGCGGTGTAGATATTTCCATGTTTATACAGATCGCGGTGTAGATATTTCCATGTTTATACAGATCGCGGTGTAGATATTTCCATGTCTATACCGATAGCGGTGTAGATATTTCCATGTTTATAGAGATAGCGGTGTAGATATATCAGTGTTCATAGAGATAGCAGTGAGGATATTGCCATGTTTATACAGATAGCAGTGTAGATATTTCCACTTTTATAGAGATAACGGTTTAGATATTTCATATTTATACAGAGAGCGGTGTAGATATTTCCATGTTTATACAGATTGCGGTGTAGATATTTCCATGTTTATACAGATAGCGGTGTTGATATTTCCACGTTTATACAGATGGCGGTGTAGATATTTCCATCTTTCTACAAATGGCAGTGTAGATATTTCCATGTTTATAGAGATGGCGGTGTAGATATTTCCATGTTTATATAGATGGCAGTGTAGATATTTTCTTGTTTATGTAGATGGCGTTGTAGATACCTCCATGTTTAAAGAGATGGCGGTGTGTATATTTCCATGTTGATGGAGATAGCGGTGTAGATATTTCCATGTTTATAGAGATAGCGGTGTAGTTATTTCCATGTTTATAGAGATAGCGGTGTAGATATTTCCATGTTTCTACAGATGACTGTGTAGATATTTCCATGTTTGTACAGATGGCAGTGTAGATATTTCCATGTTTATAGAGATAGAAGTGTAGATATTTTCATGTTTATACATATTGCGGTGGATATTTGTCCATGTTTATACAGATAGCAATGGAGATATTTCCACGTTAATACACATAGCGGTGTAGATATTTCCATGTTTATACAGATAGCGTTGTAGATATTTCCATGTTTATACAGATGGCTGTGCCGATATTTCCATGTTTATACAGAGTTCTCTGTAGATATTTCCATGTTTATATAGATGACAGTGCAGATATTTCCAGGTTTATACAGATGGCTGTGTAGATATTTCCATGTTTATACAGATGGCTGTGTAGATATTTCCATGTTTATACAGATGACTTTGTAGGTATTTCCATGTTTATACAGATGGCGGTGTAGATATTTCCATGTTTATAGAGTTAGCTGTGTAGATATTTCCATGTTTACACAGATAGCGGTTTAGATATTTCCATGTTTATACAGATCGCGGTGTAGATATTTCCATGTTTATACAGATTGCGGTGTAGATATTTCCATGTCTATACAGATAGCGGTGTAGATATTTCCATGTTTATACAGATGACGTTGTAGATATTTCCATGTTTATAGAGATGGCGGTGTAGATATTTCCATGTTTATAGAGATAGCGGTGTAGATATATCAATGTTCATAGAGATAGCAGTGAGGATATTTCCATGTTTATACAGATAGCAGTGTAGATATTTCCACTTTTATAGAGATAGCGGTTTAGATATTTCATATTTATACAGAGAGCGGTGTAGATATTTCCATGTTTATACAGATTGCGGTGTAGATATTTCCATGTTTATACAGATAGCGGTGTAGATATTTCCACGTTTATATAGATGGCGGTGTAGATATTTCCATCTTTCTACAAATGGCAGTGTAGATATTTCCATGTTTATAGAGATGGCGGTGTAGATATTTCCATGTTTATATAGATGACAGTGTAGATATTTTCTTGTTTATGTAGATGGCGTTGTAGATACCTCCATGTTTAAAGAGATGGTGGTGTGTATATTTCCATGTTGATGGAGATAGCGTTGTAGATATTTCCATGTTTATAGAGATAGCGGTGTAGTTATTTCCATGTTTATAGAGATAGCGGTGTAGATATTTCCATGTTTCTACAGATGACTGTGTAGATATTTCCATGTTTGTACAGATGGCAGTGTAGATATTTCCATGTTTATAGAGATAGAAATGTAGATATTTTCATGTTTATACATATTGCGGTGGACATTTGTCCATGTTTATACAGATAGCAATGGAGATATTTCCACGTTAATACACATAGCGGTGGAGATATTTCCATGTTTATACAGATAGCGTTGTAGATATTTCCATGTTTATACAGATGGCTGTGCCGATATTTCCATGTTTATAGAGAGTTCTCTGTAGATATTTCCATGTTTATATAGATGACAGTGCAGATATTTCCAGGTTTATACAGATGGCTGTGTAGATATTTCCATGTTTATACAGATGGCTGTGTAGATATTTCCATGTTTATACAGATGACTTTGTAGGTATTTCCATGTTTATACAAATGGCGGTGTAGATATTTCCATGTTTATAGAGTTAGCTGTGTAGATATTTCCATGTTTACACAGATAGCGGTTTAGATATTTCCATGTTTATACAGATTGCGGTGTAGATATTTCCATGTTTATACAGATTGCGGTGTAGATATTTCCATGTCTATACAGATAGCGGTGTAGATATTTCCATGTTTATACAGATGACGTTGTAGATATTTCCATGTTTATAGAGATGGTGGTGTAGATATTTCCATGTTTATAGAGAAAGCGGTGTAGATATATCAATGTTCATAGAGATAGCAGTGAGGATATTTCCATGTTTATACAGATAGCAGTGTAGATATTTCCACTTTTATAGAGATAGCGGTTTAGATATTTCATATTTATACAGAGAGCGGTGTAGATATTTCCATGTTTATACAGATTGCGGTGTAGATATTTCCATGTTTATACAGATAGCGGTGTAGATATTTCCACGTTTATACAGATGGCGGTGTAGATATTTCCATCTTTCTACAAATGGCAGTGTAGATATTTCCATGTTTATAGAGATGGCGTTGTAGATATTTCCTTGTTTATATAGATGGCAGTGTAGATATCTTCTTGTTTATGTAGATGGCGTTGTAGATACCTCCATGTTTAAAGAGATGGCGGTGTGTATATTTCCATGTTGATGGAGATAGCGGTGTAGATATTTCCATGTTTATAGAGATAGCGGTGTAGTTATTTCCATGTTTATAGAGATAGCGGTGTAGATATTTCCATGTTTCTACAGATGACTGTGTAGATATTTCCATGTTTGTACAGATGGCAGTGTAGATATTTCCATGTTTATAGAGATAGAAGTATAGATATTTTCATGTTTATACATATTGCGGTGGAGATTTTTCCGTGTTTATACAGATAGCAATGGAGATATTTCCACGTTAATACACATAGCGGTGTAGATATTTCCATGTTTATACAGATAGCGTTGTAGATATTTCCATGTTTATACAGATGGCTGTGCCGATATTTCCATGTTTATACAGAGTTCTCTGTAGATATTTCCATGTTTATATAGATGACAGTGCAGATATTTCCAGGTTAATACAGATGGCTGTGTAGATATTTCCATGTTTATACAGATGGCTGTGTAGATATTTCCATGTTTATACAGATGACTTTGTAGGTATTTCCATGTTTATACAGATGGCGGTGTAGATATTTCCATGTTTATAGAGATAGCTGTGTAGATATTTCCATGTTTACACAGATAGCGGTTTAGATATTTCCATGTTTATACAGATCGCGGTGTAGATATTTCCATGTTTATACAGATCGCGGTGTGGATATTTCCATGTCTATACAGATAGCGGTGTAGATATTTCCACGTTTATACAGATGGCGGTGTAGATATTTCCATCTTTCTACAAATGGCAGTGTAGATATTTCCATGTTTATAGAGATGGCAGTGTACATATTTCCATGTTTATATAGATGGCAGTGTAGATATTTTCTTCTTTATGTAGATGGCGTTGTAGATACCTCCATGTTTAAAGAGATGGCGGTGTGTATATTTCCATGTTGATGGAGATAGCGGTGTAGATATTTCCATGTTTATAGAGATAGCGGTGTAGTTATTTCCATGTTTTTAGAGATAGCGGTGTAGATATCCCCATGTTTCTACAGATGACTGTGTAGATATTTCCATGTTTGTACAGATGGCAGTGTAGATATTTCCATGTTTATAGAGATAGAAGTGTAGATATTTTCATGTTTATACATATTGCGGTGGAGATTTGTCCATGTTTATACAGATAGCAATGGAGATATTTCCACGTTAAAACACATAGCGGTGTAGATATTTCCATGTTTATACCGATAGCGTTGTAGATATTTCCATGTTTATACAGATGGCTGTGCCGATATTTCCATGTTTATACAGAGTTCTCTGTAGATATTTCCATGTTTATATAGATGACAGTGCAGATATTTCCAGGTTTATACAGATGGCTGTGTCGATATTTCCATGTTCACACAGATGGCTGTGTAGATATTTCCATGTTTATACAGATGACTTTGTAGGTATTTCCATGTTTCAACAGATGGCGGTGTAGATATTTCCATGTTTATAGAGATAGCTGTGTAGGTATTTCCATGTTTACACAGATAGCGGTTTAGATATTTCCATGTTTATACAGATCGCGGTGTAGATATTTCCATGTTTATACAGATCGCGGTGTAGATATTTCCATGTCTATACAGATAGCGGTGTAGATATTTCCATGTTTATACAGATGACGGTGTAGATATTTCCATGTTTATAGAGATGGCGGTGTAGATATTTCCATGTTTATAGAGATAGCGGTGTAGATATATCAATGTTCATAGAGATAGCAGTGAGGATATTTCCATCTTTATACAGATAGCAGTGTAGATATTTCCACTTTTATATAGATAGCGGTTTAGATATTTCATATTTATACAGAGAGCGGTGTAGATATTTCCATGTTTATACAGATTGCGGTGTAGATATTTCCATGTTTATACAGATAGCGGTGTAGATATGTCCACGTTTATACAGATTGCGGTGTAGATATTTCCATCTTTCTACAAATGGCAGTGTAGATATTTCCATGTTTATAGAGATGGCGGTGTAGATATTTCCTTGTTTATATAGATGGCAGTGTGGATATTTTCTTGTTTATGGAGATGGCGTTGTAGATACCTCCATGTTTAAAGAGATGGCGGTGTGTATATTTCCATGTTGATGGAGATAGCGGTGTAGATATTTCCATGTTTATAGAGATAGCGGTGTAGTTATTTCCATGTTTATACAGATTGCGGTGTAGATATTTCCATGTTTGTACAGATAGCGGTGTAGATATTTCCACGTTTATACAGATGGCGGTGTAGATATTTCCATCTTTCTACAAATGGCAGTGTAGATATTTCCATGTTTATAGAGATGGCGGTGTAGATATTTCCATGTTTATATAGATGGCAGTGTTGATATTTTCTTGTTTATGTAGATGGCGTTGTAGATACCTCCATGTTTAAAGAGATGGCGGTGTGTATTTTTCCATGTTGATGGAGATAGCGGTGTAGATTTTTCCTTGTTTATAGAGATAGCGGTGTAGTTATTTCCATGTTTATACAGATAGCGGTGTAGATATCTCCATGTTTCTACAGATGACTGTGTAGATATTTCCATGTTTGTACAGATGGCAGTGTAGATATTTCCATGTTTATAGAGATAGAAGCGTAGATATTGTCATGTTTATACATATTGCGGTGGAGATTTGTCCATGTTTATACAGATAGCAATGGAGATATTTCCACGTTAATACACATAGCGGTGTAGATATTTCCATGTTTATACAGATAGCGTTGTAGATATTTCCATGTTTATACAGATGGCTGTGCTGATATTTCCATGTTTATACAGAGTTCTCTGTAGATATTTCCATGTTTATATAGATGACAGTGCAGATATTTCCAGGTTTATACAGATGGCTGTGTAGATATTTCCATGTTTATACAGATGGCTGTGTAGATATTTCCATGTTTATACAGATGAGTTTGTAGGTATTTCCATGTTTATACAGATGGCGGTGTAGATATTTCCATGTTTATAGAGATAGCTGTGTAGATATTTCCATGTTTACACAGATAGCGGTTTAGATATTTCGATGTTTATACAGATCACGGTGTAGATATTTCCATGTTTATACAGATCGTGGTGTAGATATTTCCATGTTTATACAGATAGCGGTGTAGGTATTTCCATGTTTATACAGATGACGGTGTAGATATTTCCATGTTGATAGAGATGGCGGTGTAGATATTTCCATGTTTATATAGATGGCAGTGTAGATATTTTCTTGTTTATGTAGATGGCGTTGTAGGTACCTCCATGTTTAAAGAGATGTCGGTGTGTATATTTCCATGTTGATGGAGATAACCGTGTAGATATTTCCATGTTTATAGAGATAGCGGTGTAGTTATTTCCATGTTTATAGAGATAGTGTTGTAGATATCTCCATGTTCCTACAGATGGCTGTGTAGATATTTCCATGTTTGTACATATGGCAGTGTAGATATTTCCATGTTTATAGAGATAGAATTGTAGATATTTTCATGTTTATACATATTGCGGTGGAGATTTGTCCATGTTTATACAGATAGCAATGGAGATATTTCCACGTTAATACACTTAGCGGTGTAGATATTTCCATGTTTATACAGATAGCGTTTAGATATTTCCATGTTTATACAGATGGCTGTGCCGATATTTCCATGTTTATACAGAGTTCTCTGTAGATATTTCCATGTTTACATAGATGACAGTGCAGATATTTCCAGGTTTATACAGATGGCTGTGTAGATATTTCCATGTTTATACAGATGGCTGTGTAGATATTTCAATGATTATACAGATGACTTTGTAAGTATTTCCATGTTTATGCAGATGGCGGTGTAGATATTTCCATGTTTATAGAGATGGCGGTGTTGATATTTCCATGTTTATACAGATGGCAGTGTAGATATTTTCTTGTTTATGTAGATGGCGTTGTAGATACCTCCATGTTTAAAGAGATGGTGGTGCGTATATTTCCATGTTGATGGAGATAGCGGTGTAGATATTTCCATGTTTATAGAGAGAGCGGTGTAGTTATTTCCATGTTTATAGAGATAGCGGTGTAGATATTTCCATGTTTCTACAGATGACTGTGTAGATATTTCCATGTTTGTACAGATGGCAGTGTAGATATTTCCATGTTTATAGAGATAGAAGTGTAGATATTTTCATGTTTATACATATTGCGGTGGAGATTTGTCCATGTTTATACAGAGAGCAATGGAGATATTTCCACGTTAATACACATAGCGGTGTAGATATTTCCATGTTTATACAGATAGCGTTGTAGATATTTCCATGTTTATACAGATGGCTGTGCCGATATTTCCATGTTTATACAGAGTTCTCTGTAGTTATTTCCATGTTTATATAGATGACAGTGCAGATATTTCCAGGTTTATACAGATGGCTGTGTAGATATTTCCATGTTTATACAGATGGCTGTGTAGATATTTCCATGTTTATACAGATGACTTTGTAGGTATATCCATGTTTATACAGATGGCGGTGTAGATATTGCCATGTTTATAGAGATAGCTGTGTAGATATTTCCATGTTTACACAGATAGCGGTTTAGATATTTCCATGTTTATACAGATCGCGGTGTAGATATTTCCATGTTTATACAGATCGCGGTGTAGATATTTCCATGTCTATACCGATAGCGGTGTAGATATTTCCATGTTTATACAGATCGCGGTGTAGATATTTCCATGTTTATACAGATCGCGGTGTAGATATTTCCATGTCTATACCGATAGCGGTGTAGATATTTCCATGTTTATAGAGATAGCGGTGTAGATATATCAGTGTTCATAGAGATAGCAGTGAGGATATTGCCATGTTTATACAGATAGCAGTGTAGATATTTCCACTTTTATAGAGATAACGGTTTAGATATTTCATATTTATACAGAGAGCGGTGTAGATATTTCCATGTTTATACAGATCGCGGTGTAGATATTTCCATGTTTATACAGATAGCGGTGTAGATATTTCCATGTTTATACAGATGACGGTGTAGATATTTCCATGTTTATAGAGATGGCGGTGTAGATATTTCCATGTTTATAGAGATAGCGGTGTAGATATATCAATGTCCATAGAGATAGCAGTGAGGATATTTCCATGTTTATACAGATAGCAGTGTAGATATTTCCACTTTTATAGAGAAAGCTGTTTAGATATTTCATATTTATACAGAGAGCGGTGTAGATATTTCCATGTTTATACAGATTGCGGTGTAGATATTTCCATGTTTATACAGATAGCGGTGTAGATATTTCCACGTTTATACAGATGGTGGTGTAGATATTTCCATCTTTCTACAAATGGCAGTGTAGATATTTCCATGTTTATAGAGATGGCGGTGTAGATATTTCCATGTTTATATAGATGGCAGTGTAGATATTTTCTTGTTTATGTAGATGGCGTTGTAGATACCTCCATGTTTAAAGAGATGGCGGTGTGTATATTTCCATGTTGATGGAGATAGCGATGTAGATATTTCCATGTTTATAGAGATAGCGGTGTAGTTATTTCCATGTTTATAGAGATAGCGGTGTAGATATTTCCATGTTTATACAGATGACGGTGTAGATATTTCCATGTTTACAGAGATGGGGGTGTAGATATTTCCATGTTTATAGAGATAGCGGTGTAGACATATCAATGTTCATAAAGATAGCAGTGAGGATATTTCCATGTTTATACAGATAGCAGTGTAGATATTTCCACTTTTATAGAGATAGCGGTTTAGATATTTCATATTTATACAGAGAGCGGTGTAGATATTTCCATGTTTATACAGATTGCGGTGTAGATATTTCCATGTTTATACAGATAGCGGTGTAGATATTTCCACGTTTATACAGATGGCGGTGTAGATATTTCCATCTTTCTACAAATGGCAGTGTAGATATTTCCATGTTTATAGAGATGGCGGTGTAGATATTTCCATGTTTATATAGAGGGCAGTGTTGATATTTTCTTGTTTATGTAGATGGCGTTGTAGATACCACCATGTTTAAAGAGATGGCGGTGTGTATATTTCCATGTTGATGGAGATAGCGGTGTAGATTTTTCCTTGTTTATAGAGATAGCGGTGTAGTTATTTCCATGTTTATAGAGATAGCGGTGTAGATATCTCCATGTTTCTACAGATGTCTGTGTAGATATTTCCATGTTTGTACAGATGGCAGTGTAGATATTTCCATGTTTATAAAGATAGAAGCGTAGATATTTTCATGTTTATACATATTGCGGTGGAGATTTGTCCATGTTTATACAGATAGCAATGGAGATGTTTCCACGTTAATACACATAGCGGTGTAGATATTTCCATGTTTATACAGATAGCGTTGTAGATATTTCCATGTTTATACAGATGGCTGTGCCGATATTTCCATGTTTATACAGAGTTCTCTGTAGATATTTCCATGTTTATATAGATGACAGTGCAGATATTTCCAGGTTTATACAGATGGCTCTGTAGATATTTCCTTGTTTATACAGATGGCTGTGCAGATATTTCCATGTTTATACAGATGAGTTTGTAGGTATTTCCATGTTTATACAGATGGAGGTGTAGATATTTCCATGTTTATAGAGATAGCTGTGTAGATATTTCGATGTTTACACAGATAGCGGTTTAGATATTTCGATGTTTATACAGATCACGGTGTAGATATTTCCATGTTTATACAGATCGTGGTGTAGATATTTCCATGTTTATACAGATAGCGGTGTAGGTATTTCCATGTTTATACAGATGACGGTGTAGATATTTCCATGTTGATAGAGATGGCGGTGTAGATATTTCCATGTTTATATAGATGGCAGTGTAGATATTTTCTTGTTTATGTAGATGGCGTTGTAGGTACCTCCATGTTTAAAGAGATGTCGGTGTGTATATTTCCATGTTGATGGAGATAACCGTGTAGATATTTCCATGTTTATAGAGATAGCGGTGTAGTTATTTCCATGTTTATAGAGATAGTGTTGTAGATATCTCCATGTTCCTACAGATGGCTGTGTAGATATTTCCATGTTTGTACATATGGCAGTGTAGATATTTCCATGTTTATAGAGATAGAATTGTAGATATTTTCATGTTTATACATATTGCGGTGGAGATTTGTCCATGTTTATACAGATAGCAATGGAGATATTTCCACGTTAATACACTTAGCGGTGTAGATATTTCCATGTTTATACAGATAGCGTTTAGATATTTCCATGTTTATACAGATGGCTGTGCCGATATTTCCATGTTTATACAGAGTTCTCTGTAGATATTTCCATGTTTACATAGATGACAGTGCAGATATTTCCAGGTTTATACAGATGGCTGTGTAGATATTTCCATGTTTATACAGATGGCTGTGTAGATATTTCAATGATTATACAGATGACTTTGTAAGTATTTCCATGTTTATGCAGATGGCGGTGTAGATATTTCCATGTTTATAGAGATGGTGGTGTTGATATTTCCATGTTTATACAGATGGCAGTGTAGATATTTTCTTGTTTATGTAGATGGCGTTGTAGATACCTCCATGTTTAAAGAGATGGTGGTGCGTATATTTCCATGTTGATGGAGATAGCGGTGTAGATATTTCCATGTTTATAGAGAGAGCGGTGTAGTTATTTCCATGTTTATAGAGATAGCGGTGTAGATATTTCCATGTTTCTACAGATGACTGTGTAGATATTTCCATGTTTGTACAGATGGCAGTGTAGATATTTCCATGTTTATAGAGATAGAAGTGTAGATATTTTCATGTTTATACATATTGCGGTGGAGATTTGTCCATGTTTATACAGAGAGCAATGGAGATATTTCCACGTTAATACACATAGCGGTGTAGATATTTCCATGTTTATACAGATAGCGTTGTAGATATTTCCATGTTTATACAGATGGCTGTGCCGATATTTCCATGTTTATACAGAGTTCTCTGTAGTTATTTCCATGTTTATATAGATGACAGTGCAGATATTTCCAGGTTTATACAGATGGCTGTGTAGATATTTCCATGTTTATACAGATGGCTGTGTAGATATTTCCATGTTTATACAGATGACTTTGTAGGTATATCCATGTTTATACAGATGGCGGTGTAGATATTGCCATGTTTATAGAGATAGCTGTGTAGATATTTCCATGTTTACACAGATAGCGGTTTAGATATTTCCATGTTTATACAGATCGCGGTGTAGATATTTCCATGTTTATACAGATCGCGGTGTAGATATTTCCATGTCTATACCGATAGCGGTGTAGATATTTCCATGTTTATACAGATCGCGGTGTAGATATTTCCATGTTTATACAGATCGCGGTGTAGATATTTCCATGTCTATACCGATAGCGGTGTAGATATTTCCATGTTTATAGAGATAGCGGTGTAGATATATCAGTGTTCATAGAGATAGCAGTGAGGATATTGCCATGTTTATACAGATAGCAGTGTAGATATTTCCACTTTTATAGAGATAACGGTTTAGATATTTCATATTTATACAGAGAGCGGTGTAGATATTTCCATGTTTATACAGATTGCGGTGTAGATATTTCCATGTTTATACAGATGGCGGTGTTGATATTTCCACGTTTATACAGATGGCGGTGTAGATATTTCCATCTTTCTACAAATGGCAGTGTAGATATTTCCATGTTTATAGAGATGGCGGTGTAGATATTTCCATGTTTATATAGATGGCAGTGTAGATATTTTCTTGTTTATGTAGATGGCGTTGTAGATACCTCCATGTTTAAAGAGATGGCGGTGTGTATATTTCCATGTTGATGGAGATAGCGGTGTAGATATTTCCATGTTTATAGAGATAGCGGTGTAGTTATTTCCATGTTTATAGAGATAGCGGTGTAGATATTTCCATGTTTCTACAGATGACTGTGTAGATATTTCCATGTTTGTACAGATGGCAGTGTAGATATTTCCATGTTTATAGAGATAGAAGTGTAGATATTTTCATGTTTATACATATTGCGGTGGATATTTGTCCATGTTTATACAGATAGCAATGGAGATATTTCCACGTTAATACACATAGCGGTGTAGATATTTCCATGTTTATACAGATAGCGTTGTAGATATTTCCATGTTTATACAGATGGCTGTGCCGATATTTCCATGTTTATACAGAGTTCTCTGTAGATATTTCCATGTTTATATAGATGACAGTGCAGATATTTCCAGGTGTATACAGATGGCTGTGTAGATATTTCCATGTTTATAGAGATGGCTGTGTAGATATTTCCATGTTTATACAGATGACTTTGTAAGTATTTCCATGTTTATACAGATGGCGGTGTAGATATTTCCATGTTTATAGAGATAGCTGTGTAGATATTTCCATGTTTACACAGATAGCGGTTTAGATATTTCCATGTTTATACAGATCGCGGTGTAGATATTTCCATGTTTATACAGATCGCGGTGTAGATATTTCCATGTTTATACAGATAGCGGTGTAGATATTTCCATGTTTATACAGATGACGGTGTAGATATTTCCATGTTTATAGAGATGGCGGTGTAGATATTTCCATGTTTATAGAGATAGCGTTGTAGATATATCAATGTCCATAGAGATAGCAGTGAGGATATTTCCATGTTTATACAGATAGCAGTGTAGATATTTCCACTTTTATAGAGAAAGCTGTTTAGATATTTCATATTTATACAGAGAGCGGTGTAGATATTTCCATGTTTATACAGATTGCGGTGTAGATATTTCCATGTTTATACAGATAGCGGTGTAGATATTTCCACGTTTATACAGATGGTGGTGTAGATATTTCCATCTTTCTACAAATGGCAGTGTAGATATTTCCATGTTTATAGAGATGGCGGTGTAGATATTTCCATGTTTATATAGATGGCAGTGTAGATATTTTCTTGTTTATGTAGATGGCGTTGTAGATACCTCCATGTTTAAAGAGATGGCGGTGTGTATATTTCCATGTTGATGGAGATAGCGATGTAGATATTTCCATGTTTATAGAGATAGCGGTGTAGTTATTTCCATGTTTATAGAGATAGCGGTGTAGATATTTCCATGTTTATACAGATGAGGGTGTTGATATTTCCATGTTTATAGAGATGGCGGTGTAGATATTTCCATGTTTATAAAGATAGCGGTGTAGATATATCAATGTTCATAGAGATAGCAGTGAGGATATTTCCATGTTTATACAGATAGCAGTGTAGATATTTCCACTTTTATAGAGATAGCAGTTTAGATATTTCATATTTATACAGAGAGCGGTGTAGATATTTCCATGTTTATACAGATTGCGGTGTAGATATTTCCATGTTTATACAGATAGCGGTGTAGATATTTCCACGTTTATACAGATGGCGGTGTAGATATTTCCATCTTTCTACAAATGGCAGTGTAGATATTTCCATGTTTATAGAGATGGCGGTGTAGATATTTCCATGTTTATATAGATGGCAGTGTAGATGTTTTCTTGTTTATGTAGATGGCGCTGTAGATACCTCCATGTTTAAAGAGATGGCGGTGTTTATATTTCCATGTTGATGGAGATAGCAGTGTAGATATTTCCATGTTTATAGAGATAGCGGTGTAGTTATTTCCATGTTTATAGAGATAGCGGTGTAGATATTTCCATGTTTCTACAGATGACTGTGTAGATATTTCCATGTTTGTACAGATGGCAGTGTAGATATTTCCATGTT
Organism: Pan troglodytes; assembly: GCF_028858775.2. Lineage (NCBI taxonomy): Eukaryota > Metazoa > Chordata > Mammalia > Primates > Hominidae > Pan > Pan troglodytes. The sequence continues at coordinate 4,808,346 of NC_072419.2, read as the reverse complement.
TATAGAGATAGAAATGTAGATATTTTCATGTTTATACATATTGCGGTGGAGATTTGTCCATTTTTATACAGATAGCAATGGAGATATTTCCACGTTAATACACATAGCGGTGTAGATATTTCCATGTTTATACAGATAGCGTTGTAGATATTTCCATGTTTATACAGATGGCTGTGCCGATATTTCCATGTTTATACAGAGTTTTCTGTAGATATTTCCATGTTTATATAGATGACAGTGCAGATATTTCCAGGTTTATACAGATGGCTGTGTAGATATTTCCATGCTTATACAGATGGCTGTGTAGATATTTCCATGTTTATACAGATGGCGGTGTAGTTATTTCCATGTTTGTACAGATAGCGGTGTAGGTATTTCCACGTTTATACAGATGGCGGTGTAGATATTTCCATCTTTCTACAAATGGCAGTGTAGATATTTCCATGTTTATAGAGATGGCGGTGTAGATATTTCCATGTTTATAGATGGCAGTGTAGATATTTTCTTGTTTATGTAGATGGCGTTGTAGATACCTCCATGTTTAAAGAGATGGCGGTGTGTATATTTCCATGTTGATGGAGATAGCGGTGTAGATATTTCCATGTTTATAGAGATAGCGGTGTAGTTATTTCCATGTTTATAGAGATAGCGGTGTAGATATCTCCATGTTTCTACAGATGACTGTGTAGATATTTCCATGTTTGTACAGATGGCAGTGTAGATATTTCCATGTTTATAGAGATAGAAGTGTAGATATTTTCATGTTTATACATATTGCGGTGGAGATTTGTCCATGTTTATACAGATAGCACTGGAGATATTTCCACGTTAATACACATAGCGGTGTAGATATTTCCATGTTTATTCAGATAGCGTTGTAGATATTTCCATGTTTATACAGATGGCTGTGCCGATATTTCCATGTTTATACAGAGTTCTCTGTAGATATTTCCATGTTTATATAGATGACAGTGCAGATATTTCCAGGTTTATACAGATGGCTTTGAAGATATTTCCATGTTTATACAGATGGCTGTGTAGATATTTCCATGTTTATACAGATGACTTTGTAGGCATTTCCATGTTTATACAGATGGCGGTGTAGATATTTCCATGTTTATAGAGATAGCTGTGTAGATATTTCCATGTTTACACAGATAGCGGTTTAGATATTTCCATGTTTATACAGATCGCGGTGTAGATATTTCCATGTTTATACAGATCGCGGTGTAGATATTTCCATGTTTATACCGATAGCAGTGTAGATATTTCCATGTTTATACAGATGACGGTGTAGATATTTCCATGTTTACAGAGATGGGGGTGTAGATATTTCCATGTTTATAGAGATAGCGGTGTAGACATATCAATGTTCATAAAGATAGCAGTGAGGATATTTCCATGTTTATACAGATAGCAGTGTAGATATTTCCACTTTTATAGAGATAGCGGTTTAGATATTTCATATTTATACAGAGAGCGGTGTAGATATTTCCATGTTTATACAGATTGCGGTGTAGATATTTCCATGTTTATACAGATAGCGGTGTAGATATTTCCACGTTTATACAGATGGCGGTGTAGATATTTCCATCTTTCTACAAATGGCAGTGTAGATATTTCCATGTTTATAGAGATGGCGGTGTAGATATTTCCATGTTTATATAGAGGGCAGTGTTGATATTTTCTTGTTTATGTAGATGGCGTTGTAGATACCACCATGTTTAAAGAGATGGCGGTGTGTATATTTCCATGTTGATGGAGATAGCGGTGTAGATTTTTCCTTGTTTATAGAGATAGCGGTGTAGTTATTTCCATGTTTATAGAGATAGCGGTGTAGATATCTCCATGTTTCTACAGATGTCTGTGTAGATATTTCCATGTTTGTACAGATGGCAGTGTAGATATTTCCATGTTTATAAAGATAGAAGCGTAGATATTTTCATGTTTATACATATTGCGGTGGAGATTTGTCCATGTTTATACAGATAGCAATGGAGATGTTTCCACGTTAATACACATAGCGGTGTAGATATTTCCATGTTTATACAGATAGCGTTGTAGATATTTCCATGTTTATACAGATGGCTGTGCCGATATTTCCATGTTTATACAGAGTTCTCTGTAGATATTTCCATGTTTATATAGATGACAGTGCAGATATTTCCAGGTTTATACAGATGGCTCTGTAGATATTTCCTTGTTTATACAGATGGCTGTGCAGATATTTCCATGTTTATACAGATGAGTTTGTAGGTATTTCCATGTTTATACAGATGGCGGTGTAGATATTTCCATGTTTATAGAGATAGCTGTGTAGATATTTCGATGTTTACACAGATAGCGGTTTAGATATTTCGATGTTTATACAGATCACGGTGTAGATATTTCCATGTTTATACAGATCGTGGTGTAGATATTTCCATGTTTATACAGATAGCGGTGTAGGTATTTCCATGTTTATACAGATGACGGTGTAGATATTTCCATGTTGATAGAGATGGCGGTGTAGATATTTCCATGTTTATAGAGATAGCGGTGTAGATATATCAATGTTCATAGTGATAGCAGTGAGGATATTTCCATGTTTATACAGATAGCAGTGTAGATATTTCCACTTTTATAGAGATAGCAGTTTAGATATTTCATATTTATACAGAGAGCGGTGTAGATATTTCCATGTTTATACAGATTGCGGTGTAGATATTTCCATGTTTATACAGATAGCGGTGTAGGTATTTCCACGTTTATACAGATGGCGGTGTAGATATTTCCATCTTTCTACAAATGGCAGTGTAGATATTTCCATGTTTCTAGAGATGGCAGTGTAGATATTTCCATGTTTATATAGATGGCAGTGTAGATATTTTCTTGTTTATGTAGATGGTGTTGTAGGTACCTCCATGTTTAAAGAGATGTCGGTGTGTATATTTCCATGTTGATGGAGATAACCGTGTAGATATTTCCATGTTTATAGAGATAGTGGTGTAGTTATTTCCATGTTTATAGAGATAGCGGTGTAGATATCTCCATGTTTCTACAGATGGCTGTGTAGATATTTCCATGTTTGTACATATGGCAGTGTGGATATTTCCATGTTTATAGAGATAGAATTGTAGATATTTTCATGTTTATACATATTGCGGTGGAGATTTGTCCATGTTTATACAGATAGCAATGGAGATATTTCCACGTTAATACACTTAGCGGTGTAGATATTTCCATGTTTATACAGATAGCGTTGTAGATATTTCCATGTTTATACAGATGGCTGTGCCGATATTTCCATGTTTATACAGAGTTCTCTGTAGATATTTCCATGTTTATATAGATGACAGTGCAGATATTTCCAGGTTTATACAGATGGCTGTGTAGATATTTCCATGCTTATACAGATGGCTGTGTAGATATTTCCATGTTTATACAGATGGCGGTGTAGTTATTTCCATGTTTGTACAGATAGCGGTGTAGGTATTTCCACGTTTATACAGATGGCGGTGTAGATATTTCCATCTTTCTACAAATGGCAGTGTAGATATTTCCATGTTTATAGAGATGGCGGTGTAGATATTTCCATGTTTATAGATGGCAGTGTAGATATTTTCTTGTTTATGTAGATGGCGTTGTAGATACCTCCATGTTTAAAGAGATGGCGGTGTGTATATTTCCATGTTGATGGAGATAGCGGTGTAGATATTTCCATATTTATAGAGATAGCGGTGTAGTTATTTCCATGTTTATAGAGATAGCGGTGTAGATATCTCCATGTTTCTACAGATGACTGTGTAGATATTTCCATGTTTGTACAGATGGCAGTGTAGATATTTCCATGTTTATAGAGATAGAAGTGTAGATATTTTCATGTTTATACATATTGCGGTGGAGATTTGTCCATGTTTATACAGATAGCACTGGAGATATTTCCACGTTAATACACATAGCGGTGTAGATATTTCCATGTTTATTCAGATAGCGTTGTAGATATTTCCATGTTTATACAGATGGCTGTGCCGATATTTCCATGTTTATACAGAGTTCTCTGTAGATATTTCCATGTTTATATAGATGACAGTGCAGATATTTCCAGGTTTATACAGATGGCTTTGAAGATATTTCCATGTTTATACAGATGGCTGTGTAGATATTTCCATGTTTATACAGATGACTTTGTAGGCATTTCCATGTTTATACAGATGGCGGTGTAGATATTTCCATGTTTATAGAGATAGCTGTGTAGATATTTCCATGTTTACAGAGATAGCGGTTTAGATATTTCCATGTTTATACAGATCGCGGTGTAGATATTTCCATGTTTATACAGATCGCGGTGTAGATATTTCCATGTTTATACCGATAGCAGTGTAGATATTTCCATGTTTATACAGATGACGGTGTAGATATTTCCATGTTTACAGAGATGGGGGTGTAGATATTTCCATGTTTATAGAGATAGCGGTGTAGACATATCAATGTTCATAAAGATAGCAGTGAGGATATTTCCATGTTTATACAGATAGCAGTGTAGATATTTCCACTTTTATAGAGATAGCGGTTTAGATATTTCATATTTATACAGAGAGCGGTGCAGATATTTCCATGTTTATACAGATTGCGGTGTAGATATTTCCATCTTTATACAGATAGCGGTGTAGATATTTCCACGTTTATACAGATGGCGGTGTAGATATTTCCATCTTTCTACAAATGGCAGTGTAGATATTTCCATGTTTATAGAGATGGCGGTGTAGATATTTCCATGTTTATATAGATGGCAGTGTTGATATTTTCTTGTTTATGTAGATGGCGTTGTAGATACCTCCACGTTTAAAGAGATGGCGGTGTGTATATTTCCATGTTGATGGAGATAGCGGTGTAGATTTTTCCTTGTTTATAGAGATAGCGGTGTAGTTATTTCCATGTTTATAGAGATAGCGGTGTAGATATCTCCATGTTTCTACAGATGACTGTGTAGATATTTCCATGTTTGTACAGATGGCAGTGTAGATATTTCCATGTTTATAGAGATAGAAGCATAGATATTTTCATGTTTATACATATTGCGGTGGAGATTTGTCCATGTTTATACAGATAGCAATGGAGATGTTTCCACGTTAATACACATAGCGGTGTAGATATTTCCATGTTTATACAGATAGCGTTGTAGATATTTCCATGTTTATACAGATGGCTGTGCCGATATTTCCATGTTTATACAGAGTTCTCTGTAGATATTTCCATGTTTATATAGATGACAGTGCAGATATTTCCAGGTTTATACAGATGGCTGTGTAGATATTTCCATGTTTATACAGATGGCTGTGCAGATATTTCCATGTTTATACAGATGAGTTTGTAGGTATTTCCATGTTTATACAGATGGCGGTGTAGATATTTCCATGTTTATAGAGATAGCTGTGTAGATATTTCGATGTTTACACAGATAGCGGTTTAGATATTTCGATGTTTATACAGATCACGGTGTAGATATTTCCATGTTTATACAGATCGTGGTGTAGATATTTCCATGTTTATACAGATAGTGGTGTAGGTATTTCCATGTTTATACAGATGACGGTGTAGATATTTCCATGTTGATAGAGATGGCGGTGTAGATATTTCCATGTTTATAGAGATAGCGGTGTAGATATATCAATGTTCATAGTGATAGCAGTGAGGATATTTCCATGTTTATACAGATAGCAGTGTAGACATTTCCACTTTTATAGAGATAGCAGTTTAGATATTTCATATTTATACAGAGAGCGGTGTAGATATTTCCATGATTATACAGATTGCGGTGTAGATATTTCCATGTTTATACAGATAGCGGTGTAGGTATTTCCACGTTTATACAGATGGCGGTGTAGATATTTCCATCTTTCTACAAATGGCAGTGTAGATATTTCCATGTTTCTAGAGATGGCGGTGTAGATATTTCCATGTTTATATAGATGGCAGTGTAGATATTTTCTTGTTTATGTAGATGGTGTTGTAGGTACCTCCATGTTTAAAGAGATGTCGGTGTGTATATTTCCATGTTGATGGAGATAACCGTGTAGATATTTCCATGTTTATAGAGATAGCGGTGTAGTTATTTCCATGTTTATAGAGATAGCGGTGTAGATATCTCCATGTTTCTACAGATGGCTGTGTAGATATTTCCATGTTTGTACATATGGCAGTGTAGATATTTCCATGTTTATAGAGATAGAATTATAGATATTTTCATGTTTATACATATTGCGGTGGAGATTTGTCCATGTTTATACAGATAGCAATGGAGATATTTCCACGTTAATACACTTAGCGGTGTACATATTTCCATGTTTATACAGATAGCGTTGTAGATATTTCCATGTTTATACAGATGGCTGTGCCGATATTTCCATGTTTATACAGAGTTCTCTGTGGATATTTCCATGTTTATATAGATGACAGTGCAGATATTTCCAGGTTTATACAGATGGCTGTGTAGATATTTCCATGTTTATACAGATGGCTGTGTAGATATTTCGATGTTTATACAGATGACTTTGTAGGTATTTCCATGTTTATACAGATGGCGGTGTAGATATTTCCATGTCTATACCGATAGCGGTGTAGATATTTCCATGTTTATACAGATCGCGGTGTAGATATTTCCATGTCTATACCGATAGCGGTGTAGATATTTCCATGTTTATACAGATGACGGTGTAGATAGTTCCAAGTTTATAGAGATGGCAGTGTAGATATTTCCATGTTTATAGAGATAGCGGTGTAGATATATCAATGTTCATAGAGATAGCAGTGAGGATATTGCCATGTTTATACAGATAGCAGTGTAGATATTTCCACTTTTATAGAGATAGCGGTTTAGATATTTCATATTTATACAGAGAGCGGTGTAGATATTTCCATGTTTATACAGATTGCGGTGTAGATATTTCCATGTTTATACAGATAGCGGTGTTGATATTTCCACGTTTATACACATGGCGGTGTAGATATTTCCATCTTTCTACAAATGGCAGTGTAGATATTTCCATGTTTATAGAGATGGCGGTGTAGATATTTCCATGTTTATATAGATGGCAGTGTAGATATTTTCTTGTTTATGTAGATGGCATTGTAGATACCTCCATGTTTAAAGAGATGGCGGTGTGTATATTTCCATGTTGATGGAGATAGCGGTGTAGATATTTCCATGTTTATAGAGAGAGCGGTGTAGTTATTTCCATGTTTATAGAGATAGCGGTGTAGATATTTCCATGTTTCTACAGATGACTGTGTAGATATTTCCATGTTTGTACAGATGGCAGTGTAGATATTTCCATGTTTATAGAGATAGAAGTGTAGATATTTTCATGTTTATATATATTGCGGTGGATATTTGTCCATGTTTATACAGATAGCAATGGAGATATTTCCACGTTAATACACATAGCGGTGTAGATATTTCCATGTTTATACAGATAGCGTTGTAGATATTTCCATGTTTATACAGATGGCTGTGCCGATATTTCCATGTTTATACAGAGTTCTCTGTAGATATTTCCATGTTTATATAGATGACAGTGCAGATATTTCCAGGTTTATACAGATGGCTGTGTAGATATTTCCATGTTTATACAGATGGCTGTGTAGATATTTCCATGTTTATACAGATGACTTTGTAAGTATTTCCATGTTTATACAGATGGCGGTGTAGATATTTCCATGTTTATAGAGATAGCTGTGTAGATATTTCCATGTTTACACAGATAGCGGTGTAGATATTTCCATGTTTATACAGATCGCGGTGTAGATATTTCCATGTTTATACAGATCGCGGTGTAGATATTTCCATGTTTATACAGATAGCGGTGTAGATATTTCCATGTTTATACAGATGACGGTGTAGATATTTCCATGTTTATAGAGATGGCGGTGTAGACATTTCCATGTTTATAGAGAAAGCGGTGTAGATATATCAATGTTCATAGAGATAGCAGTGAGGATATTTCCATGTTTATACAGATAGCAGTGTAGATATTTCCACTTTTATAGAGAAAGAGGTTTAGATATTTCATATTTATACAGAGAGCGGTGTAGATATTTCCATGTTTATACAGATTGCGGTGTAGATATTTCCATGTTTATACAGATAGCGGTGTAGATATTTCCACGTTTATACAGATGGCGGTGTAGATATTTCCATCTTTCTACAAATGGCAGTGTAGATATTTCCATGTTTATAGAGATGGCGGTGTAGATATTTCCATGTATATATACATGGCAGTGTAGATATTTTCTTGTTTATGTAGATGGCGTTGTAGATATCTCCATGTTTAAAGTGATGGCGGTGTGTATATTTCCATGTTGATGGAGATAGCGGTGTAGATATTTCCATGTTTATAGAGATAGCGGTGTAGTTATTTCCATGTTTATAGAGATAGCGGTGTAGATATTTCCATGTTTATACAGATGACGGTGTAGATATTTCCATGTTTATAGAGATGGCGGTGTAGATATTTCCATGTTTATAAAGATAGCGGTGTAGATATATCAATGTTCATAGAGATAGCAGTGAGGATATTTCCATGTTTATACAGATAGCAGTGTAGATATTTCCACTTTTATAGAGATAGCAGTTTAGATATTTCATATTTATACAGAGAGCGGTGTAGATATTTCCATGTTTATACAGATTGCGGTGTAGATATTTCCATGTTTATACAGATAGCGGTGTAGATATTTCCACGTTTATACAGATGGCGGTGTAGATATTTCCATCTTTCTACAAATGGCAGTGTAGATATTTCCATGTTTATAGAGATGGCGGTGTAGATATTTCCATGTTTATATAGATGGCAATGTAGATGTTTTCTTGTTTATGTAGATGGCGTTGTAGATACCTCCATGTTTAAAGAGATGGCGGTGTGTATATTTCCATGTTGATGGAGATAGCGGTGTAGATATTTCCATGTTTATAGAGATAGCGGTGTAGTTATTTCCATGTTTATAGAGATAGCGGTGTAGATATTTCCATGTTTCTACACATGACTGTGTAGATATTTCCATGTTTGTACAGATGGCAGTGTAGATATTTCCATGTTTATAGAGATAGAAGTGTAGATATTTTCATGTTTATACATATTGCGGTGGAGATTTGTCCATGTTTATTCAGATAGCAATGGAGATATTTCCACGTTAATACACATAGCGGTGGAGATATTTCCATGTTTATACAGATAGCATTGTAGATATTTCCATGTTTGTACAGATGGCTGTGTAGATATTTCCATGTTTATACAGATGACTTTGTAGGTATTTCCATGTTTATACAGATGGCGGTGTAGATATTTCCATGTTTATTGAGATAGCTGTGTAGATATTTCCATGTTTACACAGATAGCGGTTTAGATATTTCCATGTTTATACAGATCGCGGTGTAGATATTTCCATGATTATACAGATCGCGGTGTAGATATTTCCATGTTTATACAGATAGCGGTGTAGATATTTCCATGTTTATACAGATAGCGGTGTAGGTATTTCCACGTTTATACAGATGGCGGTGTAGATATTTCCATCTTTCTACAAATGGCAGTGTAGATATTTCCATGTTTCTAGAGATGGCGGTGTAGATATTTCCATGTTTATATAGATGGCAGTGTAGATATTCTCTTGTTTATGTAGATGGTGTTGGAGGTACCTCCATGTTTAAAGAGATGTCGGTGTGTATATTTCCATGTTGATGGAGATAACCGTGTAGATATTTCCATGTTTATAGAGATAGCGGTGTAGTTATTTCCATGTTTATAGATATAGCGGTGTAGATATCTCCATGTTTCTACAGATGGCTGTGTAGATATTTCCATGTTTGTACATATGGCAGTGTAGATATTTCCATGTTTATAGAGATAGAATTGTAGATATTTTCATGTTTATACATATTGCGGTGGAGATTTGTCCATGTTTATACAGATAGCAATGGAGATATTTCCACGTTAATACACTTAGCGGTGTAGATATTTCCATGTTTATACAGATAGCGTTGTAGATATTTCCATGTTTATAAAGATGGCTGTGCCGATATTTCCATGTTTATACAGAGTTCTCTGTATATATTTCCATGTTTATATAGATGACAGTGCAGATATTTCCAGGATTATACAGATGGCTGTGTAGATATTTCCATGTTTATATAGATGGCTGTGTAGGTATTTCGATGTTTATACAGATGAATTTGTAGGTATTTCCATGTTTATACAGATGGCTGTGTAGATATTTCGATGTTTATACAGATGACTTTGTAGGTATTTCCATGTTTATACAGATGGCGGTGTAGATATTTCCATGTCTATACCGATAGCTGTGAAGATATTTCCATGTTTACACAGATAGCGGTTTAGTTATTTCCATGTTTATACAGATCGCGGTGTAGATATTTCCATGTTTATACAGATCGCGGTGTAGATATTTCCATGTTTATACAGATGACGGTGTAGATAGTTCCAAGTTTATAGAGATGGCAGTGTAGATATTACCATGTTTATAGAGATAGCGGTGTAGATATATCAATGTTCATAGAGATAGCAGTGAGGATATTGCCATGTTTATACAGATAGCAGTGTAGATATTTCCACTTTTATAGAGATAGCGGTTTAGATATTTCATATTTATACAGAGAGCGGTGTAGATATTTCCATGTTTATACAGATTGCGGTGTAGATATTTCCATGTTTATACAGATAGTGGTGTTGATATTTCCACGTTTATACAGATGGCGGTGTAGATATTTCCATCTTTCTACAAATGGCAGTGTAGATATTTCCATGTTTATAGAGATGGCGGTGTAGATATTTCCATGTTTATATAGATGGCAGTGTAGATATTTTCTTGTTTATGTAGATGGCATTGTAGATACCTCCATGTTTAAAGAGATGGCGGTGTGTATATTTCCATGTTGATGGAGATAGCGGTGTAGATATTTCCATGTTTATAGAGAGAGCGGTGTAGTTATTTCCATGTTTATAGAGATAGCGGTGTAGATATTTCCATGTTTCTACAGATGACTGTGTAGATATTTCCATGTTTGTACAGATGGCAGTGTAGATATTTCCATGTTTATAGAGATAGAAGTGTAGATATTTTCATGTTTATACATATTGCGGTGGATATTTGTCCATGTTTATACAGATAGCAATGGAGATATTTCCACGTTAATACACATAGCGGTGTAGATATTTCCATGTTTATACAGATAGCGTTGTAGATATTTCCATGTTTATACAGATGGCTGTGCCGATATTTCCATGTTTATACAGAGTTCTCTGTAGATATTTCCATGTTTATATAGATGACAGTGCAGATATTTCCAGGTTTATACAGATGGCTGTGTAGATATTTCCATGTTTATACAGATGGCTGTGTAGATATTTCCATGTTTATACAGATGACTTTGTAAGTATTTCCATGTTTATACAGATGGCGGTGTAGATATTTCCATGTTTATAGAGATAGCTGTGTAGATATTTCCATGTTTATACAGATGACTTTGTAAGTATTTCCATGTTTATACAGATGGCGGTGTAGATATTTCCATGTTTATAGAGATAGCTGTGTAGATATTTCCATGTTTACACAGATAGCGGTTTAGATATTTCCATGTTTATACAGATTGCGGTGTAGATATTTCCATGTTTATACAGATAGCGGTGTAGATATTTCCACGTTTATACAGATGGCGGTGTAGATATTTCCATCTTTCTACAAATGGCAGTGTAGATATTTACATGTTTATAGAGATGGCGGTGTAGATATTTCCATGTTTATATAGATGGCAGTGTAGATGTTTTCTTGTTTATGTAGATGGCGTTGTAGATACCTCCATGTTTAAAGAGATGGTGGTGTGTATATTTCCATGTTGATGGAGATAGCGGTGTAGATATTTCCATGTTTATAGAGATAGCGGTGTAGTTATTTCCATGTTTATAGAGATAGCGGTGTAGATATTTCCATGTTTCTACAGATGACTGTGTAGATATTTCCATGTTTGTACAGATGGCAGTGTAGATATTTCCATGTTTATAGAGATAGAAATGTAGATATTTTCATGTTTATACATATTGCGGTGGAGATTTGTCCATTTTTATACAGATAGCAATGGAGATATTTCCACGTTAATACACATAGCGGTGTAGATATTTCCATGTTTATACAGATAGCGTTGTAGATATTTCCATGTTTATACAGATGACTGTGCCGATATTTCCATGTTTATACAGAGTTCTCTGTAGATATTTCCATGTTTATATAGATGACAGTGCAGATATTTCCAGGTTTATACAGATGGCTGTGTAGATATTTCCATGTTTATACAGATGGCTGTGTAGATATTTCCAGGTTTATACAGATGGCAGTGTAGTTATTTCCATGTTTATACAGATAGCGGTGTAGGTATTTCCACGTTTATACAGATGGCGGTGTAGATATTTCCATCTTCCTACAAATGGCAGTGTAGATATTTCCATGTTTATAGAGATGGCGGTGTAGATATTTCCATGTTTATAGATGGCAGTGTAGATATTTTCTTGTTTATGTAGATGGCGTTGTAGATACCTCCATGTTTAAAGAGATGGCGGTGTTTATATTTCCATGTTGATGGAGATAGCGGTGTAGATATTTCCATGTTTATAGAGATAGCGGTGTAGTTATTTCCATGTTTATAGAGATAGCGGTGTAGATATCTCCATGTTTCTACAGATGACTGTGTAGATATTTCCATGTTTGTACAGATGGCAGTGTAGATATTTCCATGTTTATAGAGATAGAAGTGTAGATATTTTCATGTTTATACATATTGCGGTGGAGATTTGTCCATGTTTATACAGATAGCACTTGAAGTATTTCCACGTTAATACACATAGCGGTGTAGATATTTCCATGTTTATTCAGATAGCGTTGTAGATATTTCCATGTTTATACAGATGGCTGTGCCGTTATTTCCATGTTTATACAGAGTTCTCTGTAGATATTTCCATGTTTATATAGATGACAGTGCAGATATTTCCAGGTTTATACAGATGGCTTTGAAGATATTTCCATGTTTATACAGATGGCTGTGTAGATATTTCCATGTTTATACAGATGACTTTGTAGGCATTTCCATGTTTATACAGATGGCGGTGTAGATATTTCCATGTTTATAGAGATAGCTGTGTAGATATTTCCATGTTTACACAGATATTTCCATGTTTATACAGATCACGGTGTAGATATTTCCATGTTTATACAGATCGCGGTGTAGATATTTCCATGTTTATACCGATAGCAGTGTAGATATTTCCATGTTTATACAGATGACGGTGTAGATATTTCCATGTTTACAGAGATGGGGGTGTAGATATTTCCATGTTTATAGAGATAGCGGTGTAGACATATCAATGTTCATAAAGATAGCAGTGAGGATATTTCCATGTTTATACAGATAGCAGTGTAGATATTTCCACTTTTATAGAGATAGCGGTTTAGATATTTCATATTTATACAGAGAGCGGTGTAGATATTTCCATGTTTATACAGATTGCGGTGTAGATATTTCCATGTTTATACAGATAGCGGTGTAGATATTTCCACGTTTATACAGATGGCGGTGTAGATATTTCCATCTTTCTACAAATGGCAGTGTAGATATTTCCATGTTTATAGAGATGGCGGTGTAGATATTTCCATGTTTATATAGATGGCAGTGTTGATATTTTCTTGTTTATGTAGATGGCGTTGTAGATACCTCCATGTTTAAAGAGATGGCGGTGTGTATATTTCCATGTTGATGGAGATAGCGGTGTAGATTTTTCCTTGTTTATAGAGATAGCGGTGTAGTTATTTCCATGTTTATAGAGATAGCGGTGTAGATATCTCCATGTTTCTACAGATGACTGTGTAGATATTTCCATGTTTGTACAGATGGCAGTGTAGATATTTCCATGTTTATAGAGATAGAAGCGTAGATATTTTCATGTTTATACATATTGCGGTGGAGATTTGTCCATGTTTATACAGATAGCAATGGAGATGTTTCCACGTTAATACACATAGCGGTGTAGATATTTCCATGTTTATACAGATGGCTGTGCCGATATTTCCATGTTTATACAGAGTTCTCTGTAGATATTTCCATGTTTATATAGATGGCAGTGCAGATATTTCCAGGTTTATACAGATGGCTGTGGAGATATTTCCATGTTTATACAGATGGCTGTGTAGATATTTCCATGTTTATACAGATGAGTTTGTAGGTATTTCCATGTTTATACAGATGGCGGTGTAGATATTTCCATGTTTATAGAGATAGCTGTGTAGATATTTCGATGTTTGCACAGATAGCGGTTTAGATATTTCGATGTTTATACAGATCACGGTGTAGATATTTCCATGTTTATACAGATCGTGGTGTAGATATTTCCATGTTTATACAGATAGCGGTGTAGGTATTTCCATGTTTATACAGATGACGGTGTAGATATTTCCATGTTGATAGAGATGGCGGTGTAGATATTTCCATGTTTATAGAGATAGCGGTGTAGATATATCAATGTTCATAGTGATAGCAGTGAGGATATTTCCATGTTTATACAGATAGCAGTGTAGATATTTCCACTTTTATAGAGATAGCAGTTTAGATATTTCATATTTATACAGAGAGCGGTGTAGATATTTCCATGTTTATACAGATTGCGGTGTAGATATTTCCATGTTTATACAGATAGCGGTGTAGGTATTTCCACGTTTATACAGATGGCGGTGTAGATATTTCCATCTTTCTACAAATGGCAGTGTAGATATTTCCATGTTTCTAGAGATGGCGGTGTAGATATTTCCATGTTTATATAGATGGCAGTGTAGATATTTTCTTGTTTATGTAGATGGTGTTGTAGGTACCTCCATGTTTAAAGAGATGTCGGTGTGTATATTTCCATGTTGATGGAGATAACCGTGTAGATATTTCCATGTTTATAGAGATAGCGGTGTAGTTATTTCCATGTTTATAGAGATAGCGGTGTAGATATCTCCATGTTTCTACAGATGGCTGTGTAGATATTTCCATGTTTGTACATATGGCAGTGTAGATATTTCCATGTTTATAGAGATAGAATTGTAGATATTTTCATGTTTATACATATTGCGGTGGAGATTTGTCCATGTTTATACAGATAGCAATGGAGATATTTCCACGTTAATACACTTAGCGGTGTAGATATTTCCATGTTTATACAGATAGCGTTGTAGATATTTCCATGTTTATACAGATGGCTGTGCCGATATTTCCATGTCTATACAGAGTTCTCTGTAGATATTTCCATGTTTATATAGATGACAGTGCAGATATTTCCAGGTTTATACAGATGGCTGTGTAGACATTTCCATGTTTATACAGATGGCTGTGTAGATATTTCGATGTTTATACAGATGACTTTGTAGGTATTTCCATGTTTATACAGATGGCGGTGTAGATATTTCCATGTCTATACCGATAGCGGTGTAGATATTTCCATGTTTATACAGATCGCGGTGTAGATATTTCCATGTTTATACAGATCGCGGTGTAGATATTTCCATGTCTATACCGATAGCGGTGTAGATATTTCCATGTTTATACAGATGACGGTGTAGATAGTTCCAAGTTTATAGAGATGGCAGTGTAGATATTTCCATGTTTATAGAGATAGCGGTGTAGATATATCAATGTTCATAGAGATAGCAGTGAGGATATTGCCATGTTTATACAGATAGCAGTGTAGATATTTCCACTTTTATAGAGATAGCGGTTTAGATATTTCATATTTATACAGAGAGCGGTGTAGATATTTCCATGTTTATACAGATTGCGGTGTAGATATTTCCATGTTTATACAGATAGCGGTGTTGATATTTCCACGTTTATACAGATGGCGGTGTAGATATTTCCATCTTTCTACAAATGGCAGTGTAGATATTTCCATGTTTATAGAGATGGCGGTGTAGATATTTCCATGTTTATATAGATGGCAGTGTAGATATTTTCTTGTTTATGTAGATGGCATTGTAGATACCTCCATGTTTAAAGAGATGGCGGTGTGTATATTTCCATGTTGATGGAGATAGCGGTGTAGATATTTCCATGTTTATAGAGAGAGCGGTGTAGTTATTTCCATGTTTATAGAGATAGCGGTGTAGATATTTCCATGTTTCTACAGATGACTGTGTAGATATTTCCATGTTTGTACAGATGGCAGTGTAGATATTTCCATGTTTATAGAGATAGAAGTGTAGATATTTTCATGTTTATACATATTGCGGTGGATATTTGTCCATGTTTATACAGATAGCAATGGAGATATTTCCACGTTAATACACATAGCGGTGTAGATATTTCCATGTTTATACAGATAGCGTTGTAGATATTTCCATGTTTATACAGATGGCTGTGCCGATATTTCCATGTTTATACAGAGTTCTCTGTAGATATTTCCATGTTTATATAGATGACAGTGCAGATATTTCCAGGTTTATACAGATGGCTGTGTAGATATTTCCATGTTTATACAGATGGCTGTGTAGATATTTCCATGTTTATACAGATGACTTTGTAAGTATTTCCATGTTTATACAGATGGCGGTGTAGATATTTCCATGTTTATAGAGATAGCTGTGTAGATATTTCCATGTTTACACAGATAGCGGTGTAGATATTTCCATGTTTATACAGATCGCGGTGTAGATATTTCCATGTTTATACAGATCGCGGTGTAGATATTTCCATGTTTATACAGATAGCGGTGTAGATATTTCCATGTTTATACAGATGACGGTGTAGATATTTCCATGTTTATAGAGATGGCGGTGTAGATATTTCCATGTTTATAGAGAAAGCGGTGTAGATATATCAATGTTCATAGAGATAGCAGTGAGGATATTTCCATGTTTATACAGATAGCAGTGTAGATATTTCCACTTTTATAGGAAAGCCGTTAAGATATTTCATATTTATACAGAGAGCGGTGTAGATATTTCCATGTTTATACAGATTGCGGTGTAGATATTTCCATGTTTATACAGATAGCGGTGTAGATATTTCCACGTTTATACAGATGGCGGTGTAGATATTTCCATCTTTCTACAAATGGCAGTGTAGATATTTCCATGTTTATAGAGATGGCGGTGTAGATATTTCCATGTTTATATACATGGCAGTGTAGATATTTTCTTGTTTATGTAGATGGCGTTGTAGATACCTCCATGTTTAAAGAGATGGCGGTGTGTATATTTCCATGTTGATTGAGATAGCGGTGTAGATATTTCCATGTTTATAGAGATAGCGGTGTAGTTATTTCCATGTTTATAGAGATAGCGGTGTAGATATTTCCATGTTTATACAGATGACGGTGTAGATATTTCCATGTTTATAGAGATGGCGGTGTAGATATTTCCATGTTTATAAAGATAGCGGTGTAGGTATATCAATGTTCATAGAGATAGCAGTGAGGATATTTCCATGTTTATGCAGATAGCAGTGTAGATATTTCCACTTTTATAGAGATAGCAGTTTAGATATTTCATATTTATACAGAGAGCGGTGTAGATATTTCCATGTTTATACAGATTGCGGTGTAGATATTTCCATGTTTATACAGATAGCGGTGTAGATATTTCCACGTTTATACAGATGGCGGTGTAGATATTTCCATCTTTCTACAAATGGCAGTGTAGATATTTCCAGGTTTATAGAGATGGCGGTGTAGATATTTCCATGTTTATATAGATGGCAGTGTAGATGTTTTCTTGTTTATGTAGATGGCGTTGTAGATACCTCCATGTTTAAAGAGATGGCGGTGTGTATATTTCCATGTTGATGGAGATAGCGCTGTAGATATTTCCATGTTTATAGAGATAGCGGTGTAGTTATTTCCATGTTTATAGAGATAGCGGTGTAGATATTTCCATGTTTCTACACATGACTGTGTAGATATTTCCATGCTTGTACAGATGGCAGTGTAGATATTTCCATGTTTATAGAGATAGAAGTGTAGATATTTTCATGTTTATACATATTGCGGTGGAGATTTGTCCATGTTTATACAGATAGCAATGGAGATATTTCCACGTTAATACACATAGCGGTGGAGATATTTCCATGTTTATACAGATAGCATTGTAGATATTTCCATGTTTGTACAGATGGCTGTGTAGATATTTCCATGTTTATACAGATGACTTTGTAGGTATTTCCATGTTTATACAGATAGCGGTGTAGATATTTCCATGTTTATTGAGATAGCTGTGTAGATATTTCCATGTTTACACAGATAGCGGTTTAGATATTTCCATGTTTATACAGATCGCGGTGTAGATATTTCCATGATTATACAGATCGCGGTGTAGATATTTCCATGTTTATACAGATAGCGGTGTAGATATTTCCATGTTTATACAGATGACGGTGTAGATATTTCCATGTTTATAGAGATGGCGGTGTAGATATTTCCATGTTTATAGAGATAGCGGTGTAGATATATCAATGTTCATAGAGATAGCAGTGAGGATATTTCCATGTTTATACAGATAGCAGTGTAGATATTTCCAATTTTATAGAGATAGCGGTTTAGGTATTTCATATTTATACAGAGAGTGGTGTAGATATTTCCATGTTTATACAGATTGCGGTGAAGATATTTCCATGTTTATACAGATAGCGGTGTAGATATTTCCACGTTTATACAGATGGCGGTGTAGATATTTCCATCTTTCTACAAATGGCAGTGTAGATATTTCCATGTTTATAGAGATGGCGGTGTAGATATTTCCATGTTTATGTAGATGGCAGTGTAGATATTTTCTTGTTTATGTAGATGGCGTTGTAGATACCTCCATGTTTAAAGAGATGGCGGTGTGTATATTTCCATGTTGATGGAGATAGCAGTGTAGATATTTCCATGTTTATAGAGATAGCGGTGTAGTTATTTCCATGTTTATAGAGATAGCGGTGTAGATATTTCCATGTTTCTACAGATGACTGTGTACATATTTCCATGTTTGTACAGATGGCAGTGTAGATATTTCCATGTTTATGGAGATAGAAATGTAGATATTTTCATGTTTATACATATTGCGGTGGAGATTTGTCCATGTGTATACAGATAGCAATGGAGATATTTCCACGTTAATACACATAGCGGTGGAGATATTTCCATGTTTATACAGATAGCGTTGTAGATATTTCCATGTTTATACAGAGGGCTGTGCCGATATTTCCATGTTTATACAGAGTTCTCTGTAGATATTTCCATGTTTATATAGATGACAGTGCAGATATTTCCAGGTTTATACAGATGGCTGTGTAGATATTTCCATGTTTATACAGATGGCTGTGTAGATATTTCCATGTTTATACAGATGACTTTGTAGGTATTTCCTTGTTTATACAGATGGCGGTGCAGATATTTCCATGTTTATAGAGATAGCTGTGTAGATATTTCCATGTTTACACAGATAGCGGTTTAGATATTTCCATGTTTATACAGATCGCGGTGTAGATATATCCATGTTTATACAGATCGCGGTGTAGATATTTCCATGTCTATACAGCTAGCGGTGTAGATATTTCCATGTTTACACAGATGACGGTGTAGATACTTCCATGTTTATAGAGATGGCGGTGTAGATATTTCCATGTTTATGGAGATAGCGGTGTAGATATATCAATGTTCATAGAGATAGCAGTGAGGATATTTCCATGTTTTTACAGATAGCAGTGTAGATATTTCCACTTTTATAGAGATAGCGGTTTCGATATTTCATATTTATACAGAGAGCGGTGTAGATATTTCCATGTTTATACAGATTGCGGTGAAGATATTTCCATGTTTATACAGATAGCGGTGTAGATATTTCCACGTTTATACAGATGGCGGTGTAGATATTTCCTTCTTTCTACAAATGGCAGTGTAGATATTTCCATGATTATAGAGATGCCGGTGTAGATATTTCCATCTTTATATAGATGGCAGTGTAGATATTTCCTTGTTTATGTAGATGGCGTTGTAGATACCTCCATGTTTAAAGAGATGGTGGTGCGTATATTTCCATGTTGATGGAGATAGCGGTGTAGATATTTCCATGTTTATAGAGATAGCGGTGTATTAATTTCCATGTTTATAGAGATAGCGGTGTAGATATTTCCATGTTTCCACAGATGACAGTGTAGATATTTCCATGTTTGTACAGATGGCACTGTAGATATTTCCATGTTTATAGAGATAGAAGTGTAGGTATTTTCATGTTTATACATATTGCGGTGGAGATTTGTCCATGTTTATACAGATAGCAATGGAGATATTTCCAAGTAAATGCACATAGCGTTGTAGATATTTCCATGTTTATACAGATGGCTGTGCCGATATTTCCATGTTTATACAGAGTTCTCTGTAGATATTTCCATGTTTATATAGATGACAGTGCAGATATTTCCAAGTTTATACAGATGGCTGTGTAGATATTTCCATGTTTATACAGATGGCTGTGTAGATATTTCCATGTTTATACAGATGACTTTGTAGGTATTTCCATGTTTATACAGATGGCGGTGTAGATATTTCCATGTTTATAGAGATAGCTGTGTAGATATTTCCATGTTTACACAGATAGCGGTTTAGATATTTCCATGTATATACAGATCGCGGTGTAGATATTTCCATGTTTATACAGATCGCGGTGCAGATATTTCCATGTCTATACAGATAGCGGTGTAGATATTACCATGTTTATACAGATGACGGTGTAGATATTTCCATGTTTATAGAGATGGCGGTGTAGATATTTCCATGTTTATAGAGATAGCGGTGTAGATCTATCAATGTTCATAGAGATAGCAGTGAGGATATTTCCATGTTTATGCAGATAGCAGTGTAGATATTTCCAATTTTATAGAGATAGCGGTTTAGATATTTCATAATTATACAGAGAGCGGTGTAGATATTTCCATGTTTATACAGATTGCGGTGAAGATATTTCCATGTTTATACAGATACCGGTGTAGATATTTCCACGTTTATACAGATGGCGGTGTAGATATTTCCATCTTTCTACAAATGGCAGTGTAGATATTTCCATGTTTATAGAGATGGCGGTTTAGATATTTCCATGTTTATATAGATGGCAGTGTAGATATTTTCTTGTTTATGTAGATGGCATTGTAGATACCTCCATGTTCAAAGAGATGGTGGTGTGTATATTTCCATGTTGATGGAGATAGCGGCGTAGATATTTCCATGTTTATAGAGATAGCGGTGTAGTTATTTCCATGTTTATAGAGATAGCGGTGTAGATATTTCCATGTTTCTACAGATGACTGTGTAGATATTTCCATGTTTGTACAGATGGCAGTGTAGATATTTCCATGTTTATAGAGATAGAAATGTAGATATTTTCATGTTTATACATATTGCGGTGGAGATTTGTCCATGTTTATACAGATAGCAATGGAGATATTTCCACGTTAATACACATAGTGTTGGAGATATTTCCATGTTTATACAGATAGCGTTGTAGATATTTCCATGTTTATACAGATGGCTGTGCCGATATTTCCATGTTTATACAGAGTTCTCTGTAGATATTTCCATGTTTATATTGATGACAGTGCAGATATTTCCAGGTTTATACAGATGGCTGTGTAGATATTTCCATGTTTATACAGATGGCTGTGTAGATATTTAGATGTTTATACAGATGACTTTGTAGTTATTTCCATGTTTACACAGATGGCGGTGTAGATATTTCCATGTTTATAGAGATAGCTGTGTAGATATTTCCATGTTTACACAGATAGCGGTTTAGATATTTCCACGTTTATACAGATCACGGTGTAGATATTTCCATGTTTATACAGATGGCGGTGTAGATATTTCCATGTTTATACAGATAGCGTTGTAGGTATTTCCACGTTTATACAGATGGCGGTGTAGATATTTCCATCTTTCTACAAATGGCAGTGCAGATATTTCCAAGTTTATAGAGATGGCGGTGTAGATATTTCCATGTTTATATAGATGGCAGTGTAGATATTTTCTTGTTTATGTAGATGGCGTTGTAGATACCTCCATGTTTAAAGAGATGGCGGTGTGTATATTTCCATGTTGATGGAGATAGCGGTGTAGATATTTCCATGTTTATAGAGATAGCGGTGTAGTTATTTCCATGTTTATAGAGATAGCGGTGTACATATCTCCATGTTTCTACAGATGACTGTGTAGATATTTCCATGTTTGTACAGATGGCAGTGTAGATATTTCCATGTTTATAGAGATAGAAGTGTAGATATTTTCATGTTTATACAAATTGCGGTGGAGATTTGTCCATGTTTATACAGATAGCAATGGAGATATTTCCACGTAAATGCACATAGCGGTGTAGATATTTCCATGTTTATACAGATAGCGTTGTAGATATTTCCATGTTTATACAGATGGCTGTGCCGATATTTCCATGTTTATACAGAGTTCTCTGTAGATATTTCCATGTTTATATAGATGACAGTGCAGATATTTTCAGGTTCATACAGAGGGCTGTGTAGATATTGCCATGTTTATACAGATGGCTGTGTAGATATTTCCATGTTTATACAGATGACTTTGTAGTTATTTCCATGTTTATACAGATGGCGGTGTAGATATTTCCACGTTTATATAGATAGCTGTGTAGATATTTCCATGTTTACACAGATAGCGGTTTAGATATTTCCATGTTTATACAGATCGCGGTGTAGATATTTCCATGTTTATACAGATCGCGTTGTAGATATTTCCATGTCTATACAGATAGCGTTGTAGATATTTCCATGTTTATATAGATGGCTGTGCCGATAATTCCATGTTCATACAGAGTTCTCTGTAGATATTTCCATGTTTATATAGATGACATTGCAGATATTTCCAGGTTTATACAGATGGCTGTGTAGATATTTCCATGTTTATACAGATGACTGTGTAGATATTTCCATGTTTATACAGATGACTTTGTAGGTATTTCCATGTTTATACAGATGGCGGTGTAGATATTTCCATGTTTATAGAGATAGCTGTGTAGATAATTCCATGTTTACACAGATAGCGGTTTACATATTTCCATGTTTATACAGATCGCGGTGTAGATATACCCATGTTTATACAGATAGCGGCGTAGATATTTCCATGTTTATACAGATGACGGTGTAGATATTTCCATGTTTATAGAGATGGCGGTGTAGATATTTCCATGCTTATAGAGATAGCGGTGTAGAAATATCAATGTGCATAGAGATAGCAGTGAGGATATTTCCATGTTTATACAGATAGCAGTGTAGATATTTCCACTTTTATAGAGATAGCGGTTTAGATATTTCATATTTATACAGAGAGCGGTGTAGATATTTCCATGTTTATACAGATTGCGGTGTAGATATTTCCATGTTTATACAGATAGCGGTGTAGATATTTCCACGTTTATACAGATGGCGGTGTAGATATTTCCATCTTTCTACAAAAGGCAGTGTAGATATTTCCATGTTTATAGAGATGGCGGTGTAGCCATTTCAATGTTTATATAGATGGCAGTGTAGATATTTTCTTGTTTATGTAGATTCCGTTGTACATACTTCCATGTTTAAATAGATTGTGGTGTGTATATTTCCATGTTGATGGAGATAGCGGTGTAGATATTTCCATGTTTATAGAGATAGCGGTGTAGTTATTTCCATGTTTATAGAGATAGCGGTATAGATATTTCCATGTTTCTACAGTTGACTGTGCAGATATTTCCATGTTTGTACAGATGGCAGTGTAGATATTTCCATGTTTATAGAGATAGAAGTGTAGATATTTTCATGTTTATACATATTGCGGTGGAGATTTGTCCATGTTTATACAGATAGCAATGGAGATATTTCCACGTTAATACACATAGCGGTGTAGATATTTCCATGTTTATACAGATAGCGTTGTAGATATTTCCATGTTTATACAGATGGCTGTGCCGATATTTCCATGTTTATACAGAGTTCTCTGTAGATATTTCCATGTTTATATAGATGACAGTGCTGATATTTCCAGGTTTATACAGATGGCTGTGTAGATATTTCCATGTATATACAGACGGCTGTGTAGATATTTCCATGTTTATACAGATGACTTTGTAGGTATTTCCATGTTTATACAGATGGCGGTGTAGATATTTCCATGTTTATAGAGATAGCTCTGTAGATATTTCCATGTTTACACAGATAGCGGTTTAGATATTTCCATGTTTATACAGTTCGCGGTGAAGATATTTCCATGTTATACAGATCGTGGTGTAGATATTTCCATGTTTATACAGATAGCGGTGTAGATATTTCCATGTTTATACAGATGACGGTGTAGATATTTTCATGTTTATAGAGATGGCGGTGTAGATATTTCCATGTTTATAGAGATAACGGTGTAGATATATCAATGTGCATAGAGATAGCAGTGAGGATATTTCCATGATTATAGAGATAGCTGTGTAGATATTTCCATGTTTACAGAGATAGCGGTTTAGATATTTCCATGTTTATACAGATCGCGGTGTAGATATTTCCATGTTTATAAAGATCGCGGTGTAGATATTTCCATGTTTATACAGATTGCAGTGTAGATATTTCCATGTTTATACAGATACCGGTGTAGATATTTCCACGTTTATACTGATGGCGGTGTAGATATTTCCATCTTTCTACAAATGACAGTGTAGATATTTCCATGTATATAGAGATGGCGGTGTAGATATTTCCATGTTTATATAGATGGCAGTGTAGATATTTTCTTGTTTATGTAGATGGCGCTGTAGATACCTCCATGTTTAAAGAGATGGCGGTGTGTATATTTCCATGTTGATGGAGATAGCGGTGTAGATATTTCCATGTTTATAGAGATAGCGGTGTAGTTATTTCCATGTTTATAGAGATATCGGTGTAGATATTTCCATGTTTCTACAGATGACTGTGTAGATATTTCCATGTTTGTACAGATGGCATTGTAGATATTTCCATGTTTATAGAGATAGAAGTGTAGATATTTTCATGTTTATACATATTGCGGTGGAGATTTGTCCATGTTTATACAGATAGCAATGGAGATATTTCCACGTTGATACACATAGTGGTGTAGATATATACATGTGTATACAGATAGCGTTGTAGATATTTCCATGTTTATACAGATGGCTGTGCCGATATTTCCATGTTTATACAGAGTTCTCCGTAGATATTTCCATGTTTATATAGATGACAGTGCAGATATTTCCATGTTTATAGAGATAGCGGTGTAGATATATCAATGTTATTAGAGATAGCAGTGAGGATATTTCCATGTTTATACATTTAGAATTGTAGATATTTCCATGTTTACACAGATAGCGGTTTAGATATTTCCATGTTTATACAGATCACGGTGTAGATATTTCCATGTTTATACAGATCGCGGTGTAGATATTTCCATGTTTATACAGATAGCGGTGTAGATATTTCCATGTTTATACAGATGACGGTGTAGATATTTCCATGTTTATAGAGATGGCGGTGTAGATATTTCCATGTTTATAGAGATAGCGGTGTAGATATATAAATGTTCATAGTGATAGCAGTGAGGATATTTCCATGTTTATACAGATAGCAGTGTAGATATTTCCACTTTTATAGAGATAGCAGTTTACATATTTCATATTTATACAGAGAGTGGTGTAGATATATCCATTTTTATACATATTGCGGTGTAGATATTTCCATGTTTATACAGATAGCGGTGTAGGTATTTCCACGATTATACAGATGGCGGTGTAGATATTTCCATCTTTCTACAAATGGCATTGTAGATATTTCCATGTTTATACAGATGGCGGTGTAGGTATTTCCACGTTTATACAGATGGCGGTGTAGATATTTCCATCTTTCTACAAATGGCAGTGTAGATATTTCCATGTTTATAGAGATGGCGGTGTAGATATTTCCATGTTTATATAGATGGCAGTGTAGATATTTTCTTGTTTATGTAGATGGCGTTGTAGATACCTCCATGTTTAAATAGATGGTGGTGTGTATATTTCCATGTTGATGGAGATAGCGGTGTAGATATTTCCATGTTTATAGAGACAGCGGTGTAGTTATTTCCATGGTTATAGAGATAGCGGTGTAGATATTTCCATGTTTCTACAGATGACAGTGTAGATATTTCCATGTTTGTACATATGGCAGTGTAGATATTTCCATGTTAATAGAGATAGAAGTGTAGATATTTTCATGTTTATACATATTGCGGTGGAGATTTGTCCATGTTTATACAGATGGCAATGGAGATATTTCCACGTTGATACACATAGTGGTGTAGATATTTCCATGTTTATACAGATAGCGTTGTAGATATTTCCATGTTTATACAGATGGCTGTGCCGATATTTCCATGTTTATACAGAGTTCTCTGTAGATATTTCCATGTTTATATAGATGACAGTGCAGATATTTCCAGGTTTATACACATGGCTTTGTAGATATTTCCATGTTTATACAGATGGCTGTGTAGATATTTCCATGTTTATACAGATGACTTTGTAGGTATTTCCATGTTTATACAGATGTCGGTGTAGATATTTCCATGTTTATAGAGATGGCGGTGTAGATATTTCCATGTTTATATAGATGGCAGTGTAGATATTTTCTTGTTTATGTAGATGGCGTTGTAGATACCTCCATGTTTAAAGAGATGGCGGTGTGTATATTTCCATGTTGATGGAGATAGCGGTGTAGATATTTCCATGTTTATAGAGATAGCGGTGTAGTTATTTCCATGTTTCTAGAGATAGCGGTGTAGATATTTCCATGTTTCTACAGATGACTGTGTAGATATTTCCATGTTTGTACAGATGGCAGTGTAGATATTTCCATGTTTATAGAGATAGAATTGTAGATATTTCCATGTTTACACAGATAGCGGTTTAGATATTTCCATGTTTATACAGATCACGGTGTAGATATTTCCATGTTTATACAGAATGCGGTGTAGATATTTCCATGTTTATACAGATAGCGGTGTAGATATTTCCATGTTTATACAGATGACGGTGTAGATATTTCCATGTTTATACAGATGGCGGTGTAGATATTTCCATGTTTATAGAGGTAGCTGTGTAGATATTTCCATGTTTACACAGATAGCGGTTTAGATATTTCCATGTTTATACAGATCGCGGTGTAGATATTTCCATGTTTATACAGATCACGGTGTAGATATTTCCATGTTTATACCGATAGCGGTGTAGATATTTCCATGTTTATACAGATGACGGTGTAGATATTTCCATGTTTACAGAGATGGCGGTGTAGATATTTCCATGTTTATAGAGATAGCGGTGTAGATATATCAATGTTCATAGAGATAGCAGTGAAGATATTTCCATGTTTATACAGATAGCAGTGTAGATATTTCCAATTTTATAGAGATAGCGGTTTAGATATTTCATAATTATACAGAGAGCGGTGTAGATATTTCCATGTTTATACAGATTGCGGTGAAGATATTTCCATGTTTATACAGATACCGGTGTAGATATTTCCACGTTTATACAGATGGCGGTGTAGATATTTCCATCTTTCTACAAATGGCAGTGTAGATATTTCCATGTTTATAGAGATGGCGGTTTAGATATTTCCATGTTTATATAGATGGCAGTGTAGATATTTTCTTGTTTATGTAGATGGCATTGTAGATACCTCCATGTTCAAAGAGATGGTGGTGTGTATATTTCCATGTTGATGGAGATAGCGGCGTAGATATTTCCATGTTTATAGAGATAGCGGTGTAGTTATTTCCATGTTTATAGAGATAGCGGTGTAGATATTTCCATGTTTCTACAGATGACTGTGTAGATATTTCCATGTTTGTACAGATGGCAGTGTAGATATTTCCATGTTTATAGAGATAGAAGTGTAGATATTTTCATGTTTATACATATTGCGGTGGAGATTTGTCCATGTTTATACAGATGGCAATGGAGATATTTCCACCTTAATACACATAGCGGTGTAGATATTTCCATGTTTATACAGATAGCGGTGTAGATGTTTCCATGTTTATACAGATGGCTGTGCCGATATTTCCATGTTTATACAGAGTTCTCTGTAGATATTTCCATGTTTATATAGATGACAGTGCAGATATTTCCTGGTTTATACAGATGGCTGTGTAGATATTTCCATGTTTATACAGATTGCGATGAAGATATTTCCATGTTTATACAGATAGCGGTGTAGGTATTTCCACGTTTATACAGATGGCGGTGTAGATATTTCCATCTTTCTACAAATGGCAGTGTAGATATTTCCATGTTTATAGAGATGGCGGTGTAGATATTTCCATGTTTATATAGATGGCAGTGTAGATATTTTCTTGTTTATGTAGATGGCGTTGTAGATACCTCCATGTTTAAATAGATGGTGGTGTGTATATTTCCATGTTGATGGAGATAGCGGTGTAGATATTTCCATGTTTATAGAGACAGCGGTGTAGTTATTTCCATGGTTATAGAGATAGCGGTGTAGATATTTCCATGTTTCTACAGATGACAGTGTAGATATTTCCATGTTTGTACATATGGCAGTGTAGATATTTCCATGTTAATAGAGATAGAAGTGTAGATATTTTTATGTTTATACATATTGCGGTGGAGATTTGTCCATGTTTATACAGATGGCAATGGAGATATTTCCACGTTGATACACATAGTGGTGTAGATATTTCCATGTTTATACAGATAGCGTTGTAGATATTTCCATGTTTATACAGATGGCTGTGCCGATATTTCCATGTTTATACAGAGTTCTCTGTAGATATTTCCATGTTTATATAGATGACAGTGCAGATATTTCCAGGTTTATACACATGGCTGTGTAGATATTTCCATGTTTATACAGATGGCTGTGTAGATATTTCCATGTTTATACAGATGACTTTGTAGGTATTTCCATGTTTATACAGATGTCGGTGTAGATATTTCCATGTTTATAGAGATGGCGGTGTAGATATTTCCATGTTTATATAGATGGCAGTGTAGATATTTTCTTGTTTATGTAGATGGCGTTGTAGATACCTCCATGTTTAAAGAGATGGCGGTGTGTATATTTCCATGTTGATGGAGATAGCGGTGTAGATATTTCCATGTTTATAGAGATAGCGGTGTAGTTATTTCCATGTTTCTAGAGATAGCGGTGTAGATATTTCCATGTTTCTACAGATGACTGTGTAGATATTTCCATGTTTGTACAGATGGCAGTGTAGATATTTCCATGTTTATAGAGATAGAATTGTAGATATTTCCATGTTTACACAGATAGCGGTTTAGATATTTCCATGTTTATACAGATCACGGTGTAGATATTTCCATGTTTATACAGAATGCGGTTTAGATATTTCCATGTTTATACAGATAGCGGTGTAGATATTTCCATGTTTATACAGATGACGGTGTAGATATTTCCATGTTTATAGAGATGGCGGTGTAGATATTTCCATGTTTATAGAGATAGCGGTGTAGATATATAAATGTTCATAGTGATAGCAGTGAGGATATTTCCATGTTTATACAGATAGCAGTGTAGATATTTCCACTTTTATAGAGATAGCAGTTTACATATTTCATATTTATACAGAGAGCGGTGTAGATATTTCCATGTTTATACATATTGCGGTGTAGATATTTCCATGTTTATACAGATAGCGGTGTAGGTATTTCCACGTTTATACAGATGGCGGTGTAGATATTTCCATCTTTCTACAAATGGCAGTGTAGGTATTTCCATGTTTATAGAGATGGCGGTGTAGATATTTCCATGTTTATATAGATGGCAGTGTAGATATTTGCTTGTTTATGTAGATGGCATTGTAGATACCTCCATGTTTAAAGAGATGGTGGTGTGTATATTTCCATGTTGATGGAGATAGCGGCGTAGATATTTCCATGTTTATAGAGATAGCGGTGTAGTTATTTCCATGTTTATAGAGATAGCGGTGTAGATAGTTCCATGTTTCTACAGATGACTGTGTAGATATTTCCATGTTTGTACAGATGGCAGTGTAGATATTTCCATGTTTATAGAGATAGAAGTGTAGATATTTTCACGTTTATACATATTGCGGTGGAGATTAGTCCATGTTTATACAGATAGCAATGGAGATATTTCCACGTTAATACACATAGCGGTGTAGATATTTCCATGTTTATACAGATAGCGTTGTAGATATTTCCATGTTTATACAGATGGCTGTGCCGATATTTCCATGGTTATACAGAGTTCTCTGTAGATATTTCCATGTTTATATAGATGACAGTGCTGATATTTCCAGGTTTATACAGATGGCTGTGTAGATATTTCCATGTATATACAGACGGATGTGTAGATATTTCCATGTTTATACAGATGACTTTGTAGGTATTTCCATGTTTATACAGATGGCGGTGTAGATATTTCCATGTTTATAGAGATAGCTCTGTAGATATTTCCATGTTTACACAGACAGCGGTTTAGATATTTCCATGTTTATACAGATCGCGGTGAAGATATTTCCATGTTATACAGATCGCGGTGTAGATATTTCCATGTTTATACAGATAGCGGTGTAGATATTTCCATGTTTATACAGATGACGGTGTAGATATTTCCATGTTTATAGAGATGGCGTTGTAGATATTTCCATGTTAATAGAGATAGCGGTGTAGATATATCAATGTGCATAGAGATAGCAGTGAGGATATTTCCATGATTATAGAGATAGCTGTGTAGATATTTCCATGTTTACAGAGATAGCGGTTTAGATATTTCCATGTTTATACAGATCGCGGTGTAGATATTTCCATGTTTATAAAGATCGCGGTGTAGATATTTCCATGTTTATACAGATTGCGGTGTAGATATTTCCATGTTTATACAGATGGCGGTGTAGATATTTCCACGTTTATACAGATGGCGGTGTAGATATTTCCATCTTTCTACAAATGGCAGTGTAGATATTTCCATGTTTATAGAGATGTCGGTGTAGATATTTCCATGTTTATATAGATGGCAGTGTAGATATTTTCTTGTTTATGTAGATGGCGCTGTAGATACCTCCATGTTTAAAGAGATGGCGGTGTGTATATTTCCATGTTGATGGAGATAGCGGTGTAGATATTTCCATGTTTATAGAGATAGCGGTGTAGTTATTTCCATGCTTATAGAGATATCGGTGTAGATATTTCCATGTTTCTACAGATGACTGTGTAGATATTTCCATGTTTGTACAGATGGCATTGTAGATATTTCCATGTTTACAGAGATAGAAGTGTAGATATTTTCATGTTTATACATATTGCGGTGGAGATTTGTCCATGTTTATACAGATAGCAATGGAGATATTTCCACGTTGATACACATAGCGGTGTAGATATTTCCATGTGTATACAGATAGCATTGTAGATATTTCCATGTTTATACAGATGGCTGTGCCGATATTTCCATGTTTATACAGAGTTCTCTGTAGATATTTCCATGTTTATATAGATGACAGTGCAGATATTTCCATGTTTATAGAGATAGCGGTGTAGATATATCAATGTTCATAGAGATAGCAGTGAGGATATTTCCATGTTTATACAGATAGAATTGTAGATATTTCCATGTTTACACAGATAGCGGTTTAGATATTTCCATGTTTATACAGATCACGGTGTAGATATTTCCATGTTTATACAGATGACGGTGTAGATATTTCCATGTTTATAGAGATGGCGGTGTAGATATTTCCATGTTTATAGAGATAGCGGTGTAGATATATAAATGTTCATAGTGATAGCAGTGAGGATATTTCCATGTTTATACAGATAGCAGTGTAGATATTTCCACTTTTATAGAGATAGCGGTTTAGATATTTCATATTTATACAGAGAGCGGTGTAGATATTTCCATTTTTATACATATTGCGGTGTAGATATTTCCATGTTTGTACAGATAGCGGTGTAGGTATTTCCACGTTTATACAGATGGCGGTGTAGATATTTCCATCTTTCTACAAATGGCAGTGTAGATATTTCCATGTTTATAGAGATGGCGGTGTAGATATTTCCATGTTTATATAGATGGCAGTGTAGATATTTTCTTGTTTATGTAGATGGCGTTGTAGATACCTCCATGTTTAAAGAGATGGCGGTGTGTATATTTCCATGTTGATGGAGATAGCGGTGTAGATATTTCCATGTTTATAGAGATAGCGGTGTAGTTATTTCCATGTTTATAGAGATAGCGGTGTAGATATCTCCATGTTTCTACAGATGACTGTGTAGATATTTCCATTTTTTTACAGATGGCAGTGTAGATATTTCCATGTTTATAGAGATAGAAGTGTAGATATTTTCACGTTCATACATATTGCGGTGGAGATTTGTCCATGTTTATACAGATAGCAATGGAGATATTTCCACGTTAACACACATAGCGGTGTAGATATTTCCATGTTTATACAGATAGCGTTGTAGATATTTCCATGTTTATACAGATGGCTGTGCCGATATTTCCATGTTTATACAGAGTTCTCTGTACATATTTCCATGTTTATATAGATGACAGTGCAGATATTTCCAGGTTTATACAGATGGCTGTGTAGATATTTCCATGTTTATACAGATGGCTGTGTAGATATTTCCATGTTTATACAGATGACTTTGTAGTTATTTCCATGTTTATACAGATGGCGGTGTAGATATTTCCATGTTTATAGAGATAGCTGTGTAGATATTTCCATGTTTACACAGATAGCGGTTTAGATATTTCCATGTTTATACAGATCGCGGTGTAGATATTTCCATGTTTATACAGATCACGGTGTAGATATTTCCATGTTTATACCGATAGCGGTGTAGATATTTCCATGTTTATACAGATGACGGTGTAGATATTTCCATGTTTATAGAGATGGCGGTGTAGATATTTCCATGTTTATAGAGATAGCGGTGTAGATATATCAATGTTCATAGAGATAGCAGTGAAGATATTTCCATGTTTATACAGATAGCAGTGTAGATATTTCCACTTTTATAGAGATAGCGGTTTAGATATTTCATAATTATACAGAGAGCGGTGTAGATATTTCCATGTTTATACAGATTGCGGTGAAGATATTTCCATGTTTATACAGATACCGGTGTAGATATTTCCACGTTTATACAGATGGCGGTGTAGATATTTCCATCTTTCTACAAATGGCAGTGTAGATATTTCCATGTTTATAGAGATGGCGTTGTAGATATTTCCATGTTTATATAGATGGCAGTGTAGATATTTTCTTGTTTATGTAGATGGCATTGTAGATATCTCCATGTTCAAAGAGATGGTGGTGTGTATATTTCCATGTTGATGGAGATAGCGGCGTAGATATTTCCATGTTTATAGAGATAGCGGTGTAGTTATTTCCATGTTTGTAGAGATAGCGGTGTAGATATTTCCACGTTTCTACAGATGACTGTGTAGATATTTCCATGTTTGTACAGATGGCAGTGTAGATATTTCCATGTTTATAGAGATAGAAGTGTAGATATTTTCATGTTTATACATATTGCGGTGGAGATTTGTCCATGTTTATACAGATAGCAATGGAGATATTTCCACGTTAATACACATAGCGGTGTAGATATTTCCATGTTTATACAGATAGCGTTGTAGATATTTCCATGTTTATACAGATGGCTGTGCCGATATTTCCATGTTTATACAGAGTTCTCTGTAGATATTTCCATGTTTATATAGATGACAGTGCAGATATTTCCAGGTTTATACAGATGGCTGTGTAGATATTTCCATGTTTATACAGATTGCGATGAAGATATTTCCATGTTTATACAGATAGCGGTGTAGGTATTTCCACGTTTATACAGATGGCGGTGTAGATATTTCCATCTTTCTACAAATGGCAGTGTAGATATTTCCATGTTTATAGAGATGGCGGTGTAGATATTTCCATGTTTATATAGATGGCAGTGTAGATATTTTCTTGTTTATGTAGATGGCGTTGTAGATACCTCCATGTTTAAAGAGATGGTGGTGTGTATATTTCCATGTTGATGGAGATAGCGGTGTAGATATTTCCATGTTTATAGAGATAGCGGTGTAGTTATTTCCATGTTTATAGAGATAGCGGTGTAGATATTTCCATGTTTCTACAGATGACAGCGTAGATATTTCCATGTTTGTACAGATGCCAGTGTAGATATTTCCATGTTTATAGAGATAGAAGTGTAGATATTTTCATGTTTATACATATTGCGTTGGAGATTTGTCCATGTTTATACAGAGGGCAATGGAGATATTTCCACGTTGATACACATAGTGGTGTAGATATTTCCATGTTTATACAGATAGCGTTGTAGATATTTCCATGTTTATACAGATGGCTGTGCCGATATTTCCATGTTTATACAGAGTTCTCTGTAGATATTTCCATGTTTATATAGATGACAGTGCAGATATTTCCAGGTTTATACAGATGGCTGTGTAGATATTTCCATGTTTATACAGATGGCTGTGTAGATATTTCCATGTTTATACAGATGACTTTGTAGGTATTTCCATGTTTATACAGATGGCGGTGTAGATATTTCCATGTTTATAGAGATGGCGGTGTAGTTATTTCCATGTTTATATAGATGGCAGTGTAGATATTTTCTTGTTTATGTAGATGGCGTTGTAGATACCTCCATGTTTAAAGATATGGCGGTGTGTATATTTCCATGTTGATGGAGATAGCGGTGTAGATATTTCCATGTTTATAGAGATAGCGGTGTAGATATTTCCATGTTTATAGAGATAGCGGTGTAGATATTTCCATGTTTCTACAGATGACTGTGTAGATATTTCCATGTTTGTACAGATGGCAGTGTAGATATTTCCATGTTTATAGAGATAGATTTGTAGATATTTCCATGTTTACACAGATAGCGGTTTAGATATTTCCATGTTTATACAGATCACGGTGTAGATATTTCCATGTTTATACAGATCGCGGTGTAGATATTTCCATGTTTATCCAGATAGCGGTGTAGATATTTCCATGTTTATACAGATGACGGTGTAGATATTTCCATGTTTATAGAGATGGCGGTGTAGATATTTCCATGTTTATAGAGATAGCGGTGTAGATATATAAATGTTCATAGTGATAGCAGTGAGGATATTTCCATGTTTATACAGATAGCAGTGTAGATATTTCCACTTTTATAGAGATAGCAGTTTACATATTTCATATTTATACAGAGAGCGGTGTAGATATTTCCTTGTTTATACAGATTGCGGTGTAGATATTTCCATGTTTATACAGATAGCGGTGTAGGTATTTCCACGTTTATACAGATGGCGGTGTAGATATTTCCATCTTTCTACAAATGGCAGTGTAGATATTTCCATGTTTATAGAGATGGCGGTGTAGATATTTCCATGTTTATATAGATGGCAGTGTAGATATTTTCTTGTTTATGTAGATGGCGTTGTAGATACCTCCATGTTTAAAGAGTTGGCGGTGTGTATATTTCCATGTTGATGGAGATAGCGGTGTAGATATTTCCATGTTTATAGAGATAGCGGTGTAGTTATTTCCATGTTTATAGAGATAGCGGTGTAGATATCTCCATGTTTCTACAGATGACTGTGTAGATATTTCCATGTTTGTACAGATGGCAGTGTAGATATTTCCATGTTTATAGAGATAGAAGTGTAGATATTTTCATGTTTATACATATTGCGGTGGAGATTTGTCCATGTTTATACAGATAGAAATGGAGATATTTCCACGTTAATACACATACCGGTGTAGATATTTCCATGTTTATACAGATAGCGTTGTAGATATTTCCATGTTTATACAGATGGCTGTGCCGATATTTCCATGTTTATACAGAGTTCTCTGTAGATATTTCCATGTTTATATAGATGACAGTGCAGATATTTCCAGGTTTATACCAATGGCTGTGTAGATATTTCCATGTTTATACAGATGGCTGTGTAGATATTTCCATGTTTATACAGATGACTTTGTAGGTATTTCCATGTTTATACAGATGGCGGTGTAGATATTTCCATGTTTATAGAGATAGCTTTGTAGATATTTCCATGTTTACACAGATAGCGGTTTAGATATTTCCATGTTTCTGCAGATCGCGGTGTAGATATTTCCATGTTTATACAGATCGCGGTGTAGATATTTCCATGTCTATACAGATAGCGGTGTAGATATTTCCATGTTTATACAGATGACGGTGTAGATAGTTCCATGTTTATAGAGATGGCGGTGTAGATATTTCCATGTTTATAGAGATAGCGGTGTAGATATATCAATGTGCATAGAGATAGCAGTGAGGATATTTCCATGTTTATACAGATAGCAGTGTAGATATTTCCACTTTTATAGAAATAGCGGTTTAGATATTTCATATTTATACAGAGAGTGGTGTAGATATTTCCATGTTTATACAGATTGCGGTGTAGATATTTCCATGTTTATACAGATAGCGGTGTAGATATTTCCACGTTTATACAGATGGCGGTGTAGATATTTCCATCTTTCTACAAATGGCAGTGTAGATATTTCCATGTTTATAGAGATGGCGTTGTAGATATTTCCATGTTTATGTAGATGGCAGTGTAGATATTTTCTTGTTTATGTAGATGGCGTTGTAGATACATCCATGTTTAAAGAGATGTCGGTGTGTATATTTCCATGTTGATTGAGATAGCGGTGTAGATATTTCCATGTTTATAGAGATAGCGGTGTAGTTATTTCCATGTTTATAGAGATAGCGGTGTAGATATTTCCATGTTTCTACAGATGACTGTGTAGATATTTCCATGTTTGTACAGATGGCAGTGTAGATATTTCCATGTTTATAGAGATAGAAGTGTAGATATTTTCATGTTTATACATATTGCGGTGGAGATTTGTCCATGTTTATACAGATAGCAATTGAGATATTTCCACATTGATACACATAGCGGTGTAGATATATCCATGTTTATACAGATAGCGTGGTAGATATTTCCATGTTTATACAGATGGCTGTGCCGATATTTCCATGATTATACACAGTTCTCTGTAGGAATTTCCATGTTTATGTAGATGACAGTGCAGATATTTCCAGGTTTATACAGATGGCTGTGTAGTTATTTCCATGTTTATACAGAAGGCTCTGTAGATATTTCCATGTTTATACAGATGACTTTGTAGGTATTTCCATGTTTATACAGATGGCGGTGTAGATATTTCCATGTTTATAGAGATAGCTGTGTAGAAAATTCCATGTTTACACAGATAGCGGTTTAGATATTTCCATGTTTATACAGATCGCGTTGAAGATATTTCCATGTTTATACAGATCGCGGTGTAGATATTTCCATGTTTATACAGATAGCGGTGTAGATATTTCCATGTTTATACAGATGACGGTGTAGATATTTCCATGTTTATAGAGATGGCGTTGTAGATATTTCCATGTTTACAGAGATAGCGGTGTAGATATATCAATGTGCATAGAGATAGCAGTGAGGATATTTCCATGTTTATACAGATAGCAGTGTAGATATTTCCACTTTTATAGAGATAGCGGTTTAGATATTTCATATTTATACAGAGAGCGGTGTAGATATTTCCATGTTTATACAGATTGCGGTGTAGATATTTCCATGTTTATACAGATAGCGGTGTAGATATTTCCACGTTTATACAGATGGCGGTGTAGATATTTCCATCTTTCTATAAATGGCAGTGTAGATATTTCCATGTTTATAGAGATGGCGGTGTAGGTATTTCCATGTTTATATAGATGGCAGTGTAGATATTTTCTTGTTTATGTAGATGGCGTTGTAGATACCTCCATGTTTAAAGAGATGGCGTTGTGTATATTTCCATGTTGATGGAGATAGCGGTGTAGATATTTCCATGTTTATAGAGATAGCGGTGTAGTTATTTCCATGTTTATAGAGATAGCGGTGTAGATATTTCCATGTTTCTACAGATGACTGTGTAGATATTTCCATGTTTGTACAGATGGCAGTGTAAATATTTCCATGTTTATAGAGATAGAAGTGTAGATATTTTCATGTTTATACATATTGCAGTGGAGATTTGTCCATGTTTATACAGATAGGAATGGAGATATTTCCACGTTAATACACATAGCGGTGTAGATATTTCCATGTTAATACAGATAGCATTGTAGATATTTCCATGTTTATACAGATTGCTGTGCCGATATTTCCATGTTTATACAGAGTTCTCTGTAGATATTTCCATGTTTATATAGATGACAGTGCAGATATTTCCAGGTTTATACAGATGGCTGTGAAGATATTTCCATGTTTATACAGATGGCTGTGTAGATATTTCCATGTTTATACAGATGACTTTGTAGGTATTTCCATGTTTATACAGATGGCGGTGTAGATATTTCCATGTTTATAGAGATAGCTGTGTAGATATTTCCATGTTTACACAGATAGCGGTTTAGATATTTCCATGTTTATACAGATGACAGTGCAGATATTT
The DNA here is from genome assembly GCF_028858775.2 of Pan troglodytes. Taxonomy (NCBI): domain Eukaryota; kingdom Metazoa; phylum Chordata; class Mammalia; order Primates; family Hominidae; genus Pan; species Pan troglodytes. The sequence goes on along the minus strand of NC_072419.2, from coordinate 4,769,743 downwards.
CCAGGTTTATACAGATGGCTGTGAAGATATTTCCATGTTTATACAGATAGCGGTTTAGATATTTCCATGTTTATACAGATGACGGTGTAGATATTTCCATGTTTATAGAGATGGCGGTGTAGATATTTCCATGTTTATAGAGATAGCGGTGTAGATATATCAATGTTCATAGAGATAGCAGTGACGGTATTTCCATGTTTATACAGATAGCAGTGTAGATATTTCCATGTTTACACAGATGACTTTGTAGGTATTTCCATGTTTATACAGATGGCGGTGTAGATATTTCCATGTTTATAGAGATAGATGTGTAGTTATTTCCATGTTTACACAGATAGCGGTTTAGATATTTCCATGTTTATACAGATCGCGGTGTAGATATTTCCATGTTTATACAGATGGCGGTGTAGATATATCAATGTGCATAGAGATAGCAGTGAGAATATTTCCATGTTTATACAGATAGCAGTGTAGATATTTCCACTTTTATAGAGATAGCGGTTTAGATATTTCATATTTATACAGAGAGCGGTGTAGATATTTCCATGTTTATACAGATTGCGGTGTAGATATTTCCATGTTTATACAGATAGCGGTGTAGATATTTCCACGTTTATACAGATGGCGGTGTAGATATTTCCAACTTTCTACAAATGGCAGTGTAGATATTTCCATATTTATAGAGATGGCGGTGTAGATATTTCCATGTTTATATAGATGGCAGTGTAGATATTTTCTTGTTTATGTAGATGGCGTTGTAGATACCTCCATGTTTAAAGAGATGGCGTTTTGTATATTTCCATGTTGATGGAGATAGCGGTGTAGATATTTCCATGTTTATAGAGATAGCGGTGTAGTTATTTCCATGTTTATAGAGATAGCGGTGTAGATATTTCCATGTTTCTACACATGACTGTGTAGATATTTCCATGTTTGTACAGATGGCAGTGTAGATATTTCCATGTTTATAGAGATAGAAGTGTAGATATTTTCATGTTTATACATATTGCGGTGGAGATTTGTCCATGTTTATACAGATAGCAATGGAGATATTTCCACGTTAATACACATAGCGTTGTAGATATTTCCATGTTTATACAGATGGCTGTGCCGATATTTCCATGTTTATACAGATAGCGGTTTAGATATTTTCATGTTTATACAGATCGCGGTGTAGATATTTCCATGTTTATACAGATCGCGGTGTAGATATTTCCATGTTTATACAGATAGCGGTTTAGATATTTCCATGTTTATACAGATGACGGTGTAGATATTTCCATGTTTATAGAGATGGCGTTGTAGATAGTTCCATGTTCATAGAGATAGCGGTGTAGATATATCAATGTTCATAGAGATAGCAGTGAGGATATTTCCATGTTTATACAGATAGCAGTGTAGATATTTCCACTTTTATAGAGATAGCGGTTTAGATATTTCATATTTATACAGAGAGCGGTGTAGATATTTCCATGTTTATTCAGATTGCGGTGTAGATATTTCCATGTTTATACAGATAGCGGTGTTGATATTTCCACGTTTATACAGATGGTGGTGTAGATATTTCCATCTTTCTACAAATGGCAGTGTAGATATTTCCATGTTTACAGAGATGGCGGTGTAGATATTTCCATGTTTATATAGATGGCAGTGTAGATATTTTCTTGTTTATGTAGATGGCGTTGTAGATACCTCCATGTTTAAAGAGATGGCGGTGTGTATATTTCCATGTTGATGGAGATAGCGGTGTAGATATTTCCATGTTTATAGAGATAGCGGTGTAGTTATTTCCATGTTTATAGAGATAGCGGTGTAGATATTTCCATGTTTCTACAGATGACTGTGTAGATATTTCCATGTTTGTACAGATGGCAGTGTAGATATTTCCATGTTTATAGAGACAGAAGTGTAGATATTTTCATGTTTATACATACTGCGGTGGAGATTTGTCCATGTTTATACAGATAGCAATGGAGATATTTCCACGTTAATACACATAGCGGTGTAGATATTTCCATGTTTATGCAGATAGCGTTGTAGATATTTCCATGTTTATACAGATGGCTGTGCCGATATTTCCATGTTTATACAGAGTTCTCTGTAGATATTTAAATGTTTATATAGATGACAGTGCAGATATTTCCAGGCTTATACAGATGGCTGTGTAGATATTTCCATGTTTATACAGATGGCTGTGTAGATATTTCCATGTTTATACAGATGACTTTGTAGGTATTTCCATGTTTATACAGATGGCGGTGTAGATGTTTCCATTTTTATAGAGATAGATGTGTAGATATTTCCATGTTTACACAGAATGCGGTTTAGATATTTCCATGTTTATACGGATCGCGGTGTAGATATTTCCATGTTTATACAGATCGCGGTGTAGATATTTCCATGTTTATACAGATAGCGGTTTAGATATTTCCATGTTTATACAGATGACGGTGTAGATATTTCCATGTTTATAGAGATGGCGGTGTAGATATTTCCATGTTTATAGAGATAGCGGTGTAGATATATCCATGTTCATAGAGATAGCAGTGAGGATATTTCCATGTTTATACAGATAGCAGTGTAGATATTTCCATGTTTATACAGTTGACTTTGTAGGTATTTCCATGTTTATACAGATGGCGGTGTAGATATTTCCATGTTTATAGAGATAGATGTGTAGATATTTCCATGTTTACACAGATAGCGGTTTAGATATTTCCATGTTTATACAGATCGCGGTGTAGATATTTCCATGTTTATACAGATCGCGGTGTAGATATTTCCATGTTTATACCGATAGCTGTGTAGATAATTCCATGTTTATACAGATGACGGTGTAGATATTTCCATGTTTATAGAGATGGCGGTGTAGATATTTCCATGTTTATAGAGATAGCGGTGTAGATATATCCATGTTCATAGAGATAGAAGTGAGGATATTTCCATGTTTATACAGATAGCAGTGTAGATATTTCCACTTTTATAGAGATAGCGGTTTAGATATTTCATATTTATACAGAGAGCGGTGTAGATATTTCCATGTTTATGCAGATTGCGGTGTAGATATTTCCACGTTTATACAGATGGCGGTGTAGATATTTCCATCTTTCTACAAATCGCATTGTAGATATTTCCATGTTTATAGAGATGGCGGTGTAGATATTTCCATGTTTATATAGATGCCAGTGTAGATATTTTCTTGTTTATGTAGATGGCGTTGTAGATACCTCCATGTTTAAAGAGATGGTGGTGTGTATATTTCCATGTTGATGGAGATAGCGGTGTAGATATTTCCACGTTTATACAGATGGCGGTGTAGATATTTCCATCTTTCTTCAAATGGCAGTGTAGATATTTCCATGTTTATAGAGATGGCGGTGTAGATATTTCCATGTTTATATAGATGGCAGTGTAGATATTTTCTTGTTTATGTAGATGGCGTTGTATATAACTCCATGTTTAAAGAGAAGGCGGTGTGTATATTTCCATGTTGATGGAGATAGCGGTGTAGATATTTCCATGTTTATAAAGATAGCGGTGTAGTTATTTCCATGTTTATAGAGATAGCGGTGTAGATATTTCCATGTTTCTACAGATGACTGTGTAGATATTTCCATGTTTGTACCGATTGCAGTGTAGATATTTCCATGTTTACAGAGATAGAAGTGTAGATATTTTCATGTTTATACATATTGTGGTGGAGATTTGTCCATGTTTATACAGATAGCAATGGAGATATTTCCACGTTAATACACATAGCGGTGTAGATATTTCCATGTTTATACAGATAGCGTTGTAGATATTTCCATGTTTATACAGATGGCTGTGCCGATATTTCCATGTTTATTCAGAGTTCTCTGTAGATATTTCCATGTTTATATAGATGACAGTGCAGATATTTCCAGGTTTATACAGATGGCTGTGTAGATATTTCCATGTTTATACAGACGGCTGTGTAGATATTTCCATGTTTATACAGATGACTTTGTAGGTATTTCCATGTTTATACAGATGGCGGTGTAGATATTTCCATGTTTATAGAGATAGCTGTGTAGATATTTCCATGTTTACACAGATAGCGGTTTAGATATTTCCATGTTTATACAGATCGCGGTGTAGATATTTCCATGTTTATACAGATCGCGGTGTAGATATTTCCATGTTTATACAGATAGCGGTGTAGATATTTCCATGTTTATACAGATGACGGTGTAGATATTTCCATGTTTATAGAGATGGCGGTGTAGATATTTCCATGTTTGTAGAGATAGCGGTGTAGATATATCAATGTGCATAGAGATAGCAGTGAGGATATTTCCATGTTTATACAGATAGCAGTGTAGATATTTCCATGTTTATACAGTTGACTTTGTAGGTATTTCCATGTTTATACAGATGGCGGTGTAGATATTTCCATGTTTATAGAGATAGATGTGTAGATATTTCCATGTTTACACAGATAGCGGTTTAGATATTTCCATGTTTATACAGATCGCGGTGTAGATATTTCCATGTTTATACAGATCGCGGTGTAGATATTTCCATGTTTATACCGATAGCTGTGTAGATATTTCCATGTTTATACAGATGACGGTGTAGATATTTCCAAGTTTATAGAGATGGCGGTGTAGATATTTCCATGTTTATAGAGATAGCGGTGTAGATATATCCATGTTCATAGAGATAGAAGTGAGGATATTTCCATGTTTATACAGATAGCAGTGTAGATATTTCCACTTTTATAGAGATAGCGGTTTAGATATTTCATATTTATACAGAGAGCGGTGTAGATATTTCCATGTTTATAGAGATTGCGGTGTAGATATTTCCACGTTTATACAGATGGCGGTGTAGATATTTCCATCTTTCTACAAATCGCATTGTAGATATTTCCATGTTTATAGAGATGGCGGTGTAGATATTTCCATGTTTATATAGATGGCAGTGTAGATATTTTCTTGTTTATGTAGATGGCGTTGTAGATACCTCCATGTTTAAAGAGATGGCGGTGTGTATATTTCCATGTTGATGGAGATGGTGGTGTAGATATTTCCATGTTTATAGAGATAGCGGTGTAGTTATTTCCATGTTTATAGAGATAGCGGTGTAGATATTTCCATGTTTCTACAGATGACTGTGTAGATATTTCCATGTTTGTACAGATGGCAGTGTAGATATTTCCATGTTTATAGAGATAGAAGTGTAGATATTTTCATGTTTATACATATTGCGGTGGAGATTTGTCCATGTTTGTACAGATAGCAATGGAGATATTTCCACGTTAATACACATAGCGGTGTGGATATTTCCATGTTTATACAGATAGCGTTGAAGATATTTCCATGTTTATACAGATGGCTGTGCCGATATTTCCATGTTTATACAGAGTTCTCTGTAGATACTTCCATGTTTATATAGATGACAGTGCAGATATTTCCAGGTTTATACAGATGGCTTTGTAGATATTTCCATGTTTATACAGATGGCTGTGTAGATATTTCCATGTTTATACAGATGACTTTGTAGGTATTTCCATGTTTATACAGATGGCGGTGTAGATATTTCATGTTTACACAGATAGCGGTTTAGATATTTCCATGTTTATACAGATCGCGGTGTAGATATTTCCATGTTTATAAAGATCGGGGTGTAGATATTTCCACGTTTATACAGATAGCGGTGTAGATATTTCCATGTTTATACAGATGACGGTGTAGATAGTTCCGTGTTTATAGAGATGGCGGTGTAGATATTTCCATGTTTATAGAGATAGCGGTGTAGATATATCAATGTTCATAGAGATAGCAGTGAGGATATTTCCATGTTTATACAGATAGCAGTGTAGATATTTCCACTTTTATAGAGATAGCGGTTTAGATATTTCTTATTTATACAGAGAGCGGTGTAGATATTTCCATGTTTATACAGATTCCGGTGTAGATATTTCCATGTTTATACAGATAGCGGTGTAGATATTTCCACGTTTATACAGATGGCGGTGTAGATATTTCCAACTTTCTACAAATGGCAGTGTAGATATTTCCATGTTTATAGAGATGGCGGTGTAGATATTTCCATGTTTATATAGATGGCAGTGTAGATATTTTCTTGTTTATGTAGATGGCGTTGTAGATACCTCCATGTTTAAAGAGATGGCGGTGTGTATATTTCCATGTTGATGGAGATAGCGGTGTAGATATTTCCATGTTTATAGAGATAGCGGTGTAGTTATTTCCATGTTTATAGAGATAGCGGTGTAGATATGTCCATGTTTCTACAGATGACTGTGTAGATATTTCCATGTTTGTACAGATGGCAGTGTAGATATTTCCTTGTTTATAGAGATAGAAGTGTAGATATTTTCATGTTTATACATATTGCGGTGGAGATTTGTCCATGTTTATACAGATAGCATTGGAGATACTTCCACGTTAATACACATAGCGGTGTAGATATTTCCATGTTTATACAGATAGCGTTGTAGATATTTCCATGTTTATGGAGATAGCTGTGTAGATATTTCCATGTTTACACAGATAGCGGTTTAGATATTTCCATGTTTATACAGATCGCGGTGTAGATATTTCCATGTTTATACAGATCGCGGTGTAGATATTTCCATGTTTATACAGATAGCGGTGTAGATATTTCCATGTTTATACAGATGACGGTGTAGATAGTTCCGTGTTTATAGAGATGGCAGTATGGATATTTCCATGTATATAGAGATAGTGGTGTAGATATATCAATGTTCATAGAGATTGCAGTGAGGATATTTCCATGTTTATACAGATAGCAGTGTAGATATTTCCACTTTTATAGAGATAGCGGTTTAGATATTTCATATTTATACAGAGAGCGGTGTAGATATTTCCATGATAATACAGACTGCAGTGTAGATATTTCCATGTTTATACAGATAGCGGTGTAGATATTTCCACGTTTATACAGATGGCGGTGTAGATATTTCCATCTTTCTACAAATGGCAGTGTAGATATTTCCGTGTTTATAGAGATGGCGGTGTAGATATTTCCATGTTTATATAGATGGCAGTGTAGATATTTTCTTGTTTATGTAGATGGCGTTGTAGATACCTCCATGTTTAAAGAGATGGCGGTGTGTATATTTCCATGTTGATGGAGATGGTGGTGTAGATATTTCCATGTTTATAGAGATAGCGGTGTAGTTATTTCCATGTTTATAGAGATAGCGGTGTAGATATTTCCATGTTTCTACAGATGACTGTGTAGATATTTCCATGTTTGTACAGATGGCAGTGTAGATATTTCCATGTTTATAGAGATAGAAGTGTAGATATTTTCATGTTTATACATATTGCGGTGGAGATTTGTCCATGTTTGTACAGATAGCAATGGAGATATTTCCACGTTAATACACATAGCGGTGTAGATATTTCCATGTTTATACAGATAGCGTTGTAGATATTTCCATGTTTATACAGATGGCTGTGCCGATATTTCCATGTTTATACAGAGTTCTCTGTAGATACTTCCATGTTTATATAGATGACAGTGCAGATATTTCCAGGTTTATACAGATGGCTTTGTAGATATTTCCATGTTTATACAGATGGCTGTGTAGATATTTCCATGTTTATACAGATGACTTTGTAGGTATTTCCATGTTTATACAGATGGCGGTGTAGATATTTCCATGTTTATAGAGATAGATGTGTAGATATTTCCATGTTTACACAGATAGCGGTTTAGATATTTCCATGTTTATACAGATCGCGGTGTAGATATTTCCATGTTTATACAGATAGCGTTGTAGATATTTCCATGTTTATAGAGATAGCTGTGTAGATATTTCATGTTTACACAGATAGCGGTTTAGATATCTCCATGTTTATACAGATCGCGGTGTAGATATTTCCATGTTTATAAAGATCGGGGTGTAGATATTTCCACGTTTATACAGATAGCGGTGTAGATATTTCCATGTTTATACAGATGACGGTGTAGATAGTTCCGTGTTTATAGAGATGGCGGTGTAGATATTTCCATGTTTATAGAGATAGCGGTGTAGATATATCAATGTTCATAGAGATAGCAGTGAGGATATTTCCATGTTTATACAGATAGCAGTGTAGATATTTCCAATTTATAGAGATAGCGGTTTAGATATTTCATATTTATACAGAGAGAGGTGTAGATATTTCCATGTTTATACAGATTGCGGTGTACATATTTCAATGTTTATAAAGATAGCGGTGTAGATATTTCCACGTTTATACAGATGGCCGTGTAGATATTTCCATCTTTCTACAAATGGCAGTGTAGATATTTCCATGTTTATAGAGATTGCGGTGCAGATATTTCCATGTTTATATAGATGGCAGTGTAGATATTTACTTGTTTATGTAGATGGCGTTGTAGATACCTCCATGTTTAAAGAGATGGCGGTGTGTATATTTCCATGTTGATGGAGATAGCGGTGTAGATATTTCCATGTTTATAGAGATAGCGTTGTAGTTATTTCCATGTTTATAGAGATAGCGGTGTAGATATTTCCATGTTTCTACAGATGACTGTGTAGATATTTCCATGTTTGTACAGATGGCAGTGTAGATATTTCCATGTTTATAGAGACGGCGGTGTAGATATTTCCATGTTTATACAGATAGCGTTGTAGATATTTCCATGTTTATAGAGATAGCTGTGTAGATATTTCCATGTTTACACAGATAGCGGTGCAGATATTTCCATGTTTATACAGATCGCGGTGGATATATTTCCATGTTTATACAGATCGCGTTGTAGATATTTCCATGTTTATACAGATAGCGGTGTAGATATTTCCTAGTTTATACACATGACGGTGTAGATAGTTCCGTGTTTATAGAGATGGCGGTGTAGATATTTCCATGTTTATAGAGATAGCGGTGTAGATATATCAATGTTCATAGAGATAGCAGTGAGGATATTTCCATGTTTATACATATAACAGTGTAGATATTTCCACTTTTATAGAGATAGCGGTTTAGATATTTCATATTTATACAGAGAGCGGTGTAGATATTTCCATGTTTATACAGATTTCAGTGTAGATATTTCCATGTTTATACAGATAGCGGTGTAGATATTTCCTCGTTTATACAGATGGCGGTGTAGATATTTCCATCTTTCTACAAATGGCAGTGTAAATATTTCCATGTTTATAGAGACGGCGGTGTAGATATTTCCATGTTTATATAGATGGCAGTGTAGATATTTTCTTGTTTATGTAGATGGCGTTGTAGATACCTCCATGTTTAAAGAGATGGCGGTGTGTATATTTCCATGTTGATGGAGATAGCGGTGTAGATATTTCCATGTTTATAGAGATAGCGGTGTAGTTATTTCCATGTTTATAGAGATAGCGGTGTAGATATTTCCATGTTTCTACAGATGACTGTGTAGATATTTCCATATTTGTAAAGATGGCATTGTAGATATTTCCATGTTTATAGAGATAGAAGTGTACATATTTTCATGTTTATACATATTGCGGTGGAGATTTGTCCATGTTTATACAGATAGCAATGGAGATATTTCCATGTTAATACACATAGCGGTGTAGATATTTCCATGTTTATACAGATAGCGTTGTAGATATTTCCATGTTTATACAGATGGCTGTGCCGATATTTCCATGTTTATACAGAGTTCTCTGTAGATATTTCCATGTTTATATAGATGACAGTGCAGATATTTCCAGGTTTATACAGATGGCTGTGTAGATATTTCCACGTTTATACAGATGGCTGTGTAGATATTTCCATGTTTATACAGAAGACTTTGTAGGTATTTCCATGTTTATACAGATGGCGGTTTAGGTATTTACATGTTTATAGAGATAGCTCTCTAGATATTTCCATGTTTACACAGATAGCGGTTTAGATATTTCCATGTTTATACAGATCACGGTGTAGATACTTCCATGTTTATACAGATCGCGGTGTAGATATTTCCATGTCTATACAGATAGCGGTGTAGATATTTCCATGTTTATACAGATGACGGTGTAGATATTTCCATGTTTATAGAGATGGCGGTGTAGATATTTCCATGTTTATAGAGATAGCGGTGTAGATATATCAATGTTCATAGAGATAGCAGTGAGGATATTTCCATGTTTATACAGATAGCAGTGTAGATATTTCCACTTTTATAGAGATAGCGGTTTAGATATTTCATATTTATACAGAGAGTGGTGTAGATATTTCCATGTTTATACAGATAGCAGTGTAGATATTTCCACTTTTATAGAGATAGCGGTTTAGATATTTCATATTTATACAGAGAGTGGTGTAGATATTTCCATGTTTATACAGATTGCGGTGTATATATTTCCATGTTTATACAGATAGCGTTGTATATATTTCCACGTTTATACAGATGGCGGTGTAGATATTTCCATCTTTCTACAAATGGCAGTGTAGATATTTCCATGTTTATAGAGATGGCGGTGTAGATATTTCCATGGTTATATAGATGGCAGTGTAGATATTTTCTTGTTTCTGTAGATGGCGTTGAAGATACCTCCATGTTTATAGAGATGGCGGTGTGTATATTTCCAAGTTGATGGAGATAGCGGTGTAGATAATTCCATGTTTATAGAGATAGCGGTGAAGTTATTTCCATGTTTATAGAGATAGCGGTGTAGATATTTCCATGTTTCTACAGATGACTGTGTAGATATTTCCATGTTTGTACAGATGGCAGTGTATATATTTCCATGTTTATAGAGATAGAAGTGCAGATATTTTCATGTTTATACATATTGTGGTTGAGATTTGTCCATGTTTATACAGATAGCAATGGAGATATTTCCACGTTAATACAAATAGCGGTGTAGATATTTCCATGTTTATACAGATAGCGTTGTAGATATTTCCATGTTTATACAGAGTCCTCTGTAGATATTTCCATGTTTATATAGATGACAGTGCAGATATTTCCAGGTTTATACAGATGGCTGTGTAGATATTTCCATGTTTATACAAATGGCTGTGTAGATATTTCCATGTTTACACAGATGACTTTGTAGGTATTTCCATGTTTATACAGATGGCGGTGTAGATATTTCCATGTTTATAGAGATAGCTGTGTAGATATTTCCATGTTTACACAGATAGCGGTTTAGATATTTCCATGTTTATACAGATCGCGGTGTAGATATTTCCATGTTTATACAGATAGCGGTGTAGATATTTCCATGTTTATACAGAAGACGGTGTAGATATTTCCATGTTTATAGAGATGGCGGTGTAGATATTTCCATGTTTATAGAGATAGCGGTGTAGATATATCAATGTTCATAGAGATAGCAGTGAGGATATTTCCATGTTTATACAGATAGCAGTGTAGATATTTCAACTTTTATAGAGATAGCGATTTAGATATTTCATATTTATACAGAGAGCGGTGTAGATATTTCCATGTTTATACAGATTGCGTTGTAGATATTTCCATGTTCATACAGATAGCGGTGTAGGTATTTCCACGTTTATACAGATGGCGGTGTAGATATTTCCATCTTTCTACAAATGGCAGTGTAGATATTTCCATTTTTATAGAGATGGCGGTGTAGATATTTCCATGGGTATATAGATGGCAGTGTAGATATTTTGTTGTTTATGTAGATGTCGTTGTAGATACCTCCATGTTTAAAGAGATGGCGTTGTGTATATTTCCATGTTGATGGAGATATCGGTGTAGATATTTCCATGTTTATAGAGATAGCGGTGTAGTTATTTCCATGTTTATAGAGATAGCGGTGTAGATATTTCCATGTTTCTACAGATGACTGTGTAGATATTTCCATGTTTGTACAGAATGCAGTGTAGATATTTCCATGTTTATAGAGATAGAAGTGAAGATATTTTCATGTTTATACATATTGCGGTGGAGATTTGTCCATGTTTATACAGATAGCAATGGAGATATTTCCACGTTAATACACATAGCGGTGTAGATATTTCCATGTTTATACAGATAGCGTTGTAGATATTTCCATGTTTATACAGATGGCTGTGCGGATATTTCCATGTTTATACAGAGTTCTCTGTAGATATTTCCATGTTTATATAGATGACAGGGCAGATATTTCCAGGTTTATACAGATGGCTGTGTAGATATTTCCATGTTTATACAGATGGCTGTTTAGATATTTCCATGTTTATACAGATGACTTTGTAGGTATTTCCATGTTTATACAGATGGCGGTGTAGGTATTTCCATGTTTATAGAGATAGCTGTGTAGATATTTCCATGTTTACACAGATAGCGGTTTAGATATTTCCATGTTTATACAGATCACGGTGTAGATACTTCCATGTTTATACAGATCGCGGTGTAGATATTTCCATGTCTATACAGATAGCGGTGTAGATATTTCCATGTTTATACAGATGACGGTGTAGATATTTCCATGTTTATAGAGATGGCGGTGTAGATATTTCCATGTTTATAGAGATAGCGGTGTAGATATATCAATGTTCATAGAGATAGCAGTGAGGATATTTCCATGTTTATACAGATAGCAGTGTAGATATTTCCACTTTTATAGAGATAGCGGTTTAGATATTTCATATTTATACAGAGAGTGGTGTAGATATTTCCATGTTTATACAGATAGCAGTGTAGATATTTCCACTTTTATAGAGATAGCGGTTTAGATATTTCATATTTATACAGAGAGTGGTGTAGATATTTCCATGTTTATACAGATTGCGGTGTATATATTTCCATGTTTATACAGATAGCGGTGTATATATTTCCACGTTTATACAGATGGCGGTGTAGATATTTCCATCTTTCTACAAATGGCAGTGTAGATATTTCCATGTTTATAGAGATGGCGGTGTAGATATTTCCATGGTTATATAGATGGCAGTGTAGATATTTTCTTGTTTCTGTAGATGGCGTTGAAGATACCTCCATGTTTATAGAGATGGCGGTGTGTATATTTCCAAGTTGATGGAGATAGCGGTGTAGATAATTCCATGTTTATAGAGATAGCGGTGAAGTTATTTCCATGTTTATAGAGATAGCGGTGTAGATATTTCCATGTTTCTACAGATGACTGTGTAGATATTTCCATGTTTGTACAGATGGCAGTGTATATATTTCCATGTTTATAGAGATAGAAGTGCAGATATTTTCATGTTTATACATATTGTGGTTGAGATTTGTCCATGTTTATACAGATAGCAATGGAGATATTTCCACGTTAATACAAATAGCGGTGTAGATATTTCCATGTTTATACAGATAGCGTTGTAGATATTTCCATGTTTATACAGAGTCCTCTGTAGATATTTCCATGTTTATATAGATGACAGTGCAGATATTTCCAGGTTTATACAGATGGCTGTGTAGATATTTCCATGTTTATACAAATGGCTGTGTAGATATTTCCATGTTTACACAGATGACTTTGTAGGTATTTCCATGTTTATACAGATGGCGGTGTAGATATTTCCATGTTTATAGAGATAGCTGTGTAGATATTTCCATGTTTACACAGATAGCGGTTTAGATATTTCCATGTTTATACAGATCGCGGTGTAGATATTTCCATGTTTATACAGATAGCGGTGTAGATATTTCCATGTTTATACAGAAGACGGTGTAGATATTTCCATGTTTATAGAGATGGCGGTGTAGATATTTCCATGTTTATAGAGATAGCGGTGTAGATATATCAATGTTCATAGAGATAGCAGTGAGGATATTTCCATGTTTATACAGATAGCAGTGTAGATATTTCAACTTTTATAGAGATAGCGATTTAGATATTTCATATTTATACAGAGAGCGGTGTAGATATTTCCATGTTTATACAGATTGCGTTGTAGATATTTCCATGTTCATACAGATAGCGGTGTAGGTATTTCCACGTTTATACAGATGGCGGTGTAGATATTTCCATCTTTCTACAAATGGCAGTGTAGATATTTCCATTTTTATAGAGATGGCGGTGTAGATATTTCCATGGGTATATAGATGGCAGTGTAGATATTTTGTTGTTTATGTAGATGTCGTTGTAGATACCTCCATGTTTAAAGAGATGGCGTTGTGTATATTTCCATGTTGATGGAGATATCGGTGTAGATATTTCCATGTTTATAGAGATAGCGGTGTAGTTATTTCCATGTTTATAGAGATAGCGGTGTAGATATTTCCATGTTTCTACAGATGACTGTGTAGATATTTCCATGTTTGTACAGAATGCAGTGTAGATATTTCCATGTTTATAGAGATAGAAGTGAAGATATTTTCATGTTTATACATATTGCGGTGGAGATTTGTCCATGTTTATACAGATAGCAATGGAGATATTTCCACGTTAATACACATAGCGGTGTAGATATTTCCATGTTTATACAGATAGCGTTGTAGATATTTCCATGTTTATACAGATGGCTGTGCGGATATTTCCATGTTTATACAGAGTTCTCTGTAGATATTTCCATGTTTATATAGATGACAGGGCAGATATTTCCAGGTTTATACAGATGGCTGTGTAGATATTTCCATGTTTATACAGATGGCTGTTTAGATATTTCCATGTTTATACAGATGACTTTGTAGGTATTTCCATGTTTATACAGATGGCGGTGTAGGTATTTCCATGTTTATAGAGATAGCTGTGTAGATATTTCCATGTTTACACAGATAGCGGTTTAGATATTTCCATGTTTATACAGATCGCGGTGTAGATATTTCCATGTTTATACAGATCGCGGTGTAGATATTTCCATGTTTATACCGATAGCGGTGTAGATATTTCCATGTTTATACAGATGACGGTGTAGATATTTCCATGTTTATAGAGATGGCGGTGTAGATCTTTCCATGTTTATAGAGATAGCGGTGTAGATATATCAATGTTCATAGAGATAGCAGTGAGGATATTTCCATGTTTATACAGATAGCAGTGTAGATATTTCCACTTTTATATAGATAGCGGTTTAGATATTTCATATTTATACAGAGAGCGGTGTAGATATTTCCATGTTTATACAGATTGCGTTGTAGATATTTCCATGTTTATACAGATAGCGGTGTAGATATTTCCACGTTTATACAGATGGCGGTGTAGATATTTCCATCTTTCTACAAATGGCAGTGTAGATATTTCCATGTTTATAGAGACGGCGGTGTAGATATTTCCATGTTTATATAGATGGCAGTGTAGATATTTTCTTGTTTATGTAGATGGTGTTGTAGATACCTCCATGTTTAAAGAGATGGCGGTGTGTATATTTCCATGTTGATGGAGATAGCGGTGTAGATATTTCCATGTTTATAGAGATAGCGGTGTAGTTATTTCCATGTTTATAGAGATAGCGGTGTAGATATTTCCATGTTTCTACAGATGACTGTGTAGATATTTCCATATTTGTACAGATGGCAGTGTAGATATTTCCATGTTTATAGAGATAGAAGTGTAGATATTTTCATGTTTATACATATTGCGGTGGAGATTTGTCCATGTTTATACAGATAGCAATGGAGATATTTCCACGTTAATACACATAGCGGTGTAGATATTTCCATGTTTATACAGATAGCGTTGTAGATATTTCCATGTTTATACAGATGGCTGTGCCGATATTTCCATGTTTATACAGAGTTCTCTGTAGATATTTCCATGTTTATATAGATGACAGTGCAGATATTTCCAGGTTTATACAGATGGCTGTGTAGATATTTCCATGTTTATACAGATGGCTGTGTATTTATTTCCATGTTTATACAGATGACTTTGTAGGTATTTCCATGTTTATACAGATGGCGGTGTTGGTATTTCCATGTTTATAGAGATAGCTGTGTAGATATTTCCATGTTTTCACAGATAGCGGTTTAGATATTTCCACGTTTATACAGATCGCGGTGTAGATATTTCCATGTTTATACAGATCGCGGTGTAGATATTTCCATGTTTATACCGATAGCGGTGTAGATATTTCCATGTTTATACAGACGGCGGTGTAGGTATTTCCATGGACATGCAGATGGCGGTGTAGATATTTCCATGTTTATACAGATAGCGGCGTAGATATTTCCATGTTTACACAGATGGTGATGTAGATACTTCCGTGTTTATACACATGGCGGAATAGATACTTCCATCTTTATGGAGATGGCAGTGTAGATAATTTCATGTTTATAGAGATGGCGGTGTAGATATTTCCATATGTATTGAGATAGCGGTGAAGGTATTTCCATCTTTCTACAGATGGCAATGCAGATATTTCCATGTTTATACACATGGCGGTGTAGATATTTCCATATTTATACAGATGTCTGTGTAGATATTTCCACGTGTATACAGATGGTATTGTAGGTATTTCCATGTTTATACAGATGGCTGTGTAGATATTTCCATATTTATACAGATGACTTTGTAGGTATTTCCATGTTTATACAGATGGCGGTGTAGATATTTCCATGTTTATAGAGATAGCTGTGTAGATATTTCCATATTTATACAGATAGCGGTGTAGATACTTCCATGTTTATACAGATCGCGCTGTAGATATTTCCATGTTTATACAGATCGCGGTGTAAATATTTCCATGTTTATACAGATAGCGGTGTAGATATTTCCATGTTTTTACAGATATAAGTCTAGATTTTCCAGGTTTACACAGATTGCGGTGTAGATATTTCCATCTTTCTACAGATGGCATTGTAGATATTTCCATGTTTATACAGATGGCGGTGTAGATATTTCCATGTTTATATAGATGGTGGTGTAGATATTACCATGTTTATACAGATAGCGGTGTAGATATTTCCATGTTTTTACAGATCGTGGTGAAGATATTTCCATGTTTATGCAGATCGCGGTGTAGATATTTCCATGTTTATACAGATCGCGGTGTAGATATTTCCATGTTTATGCAGATCGCGGTGTAGATATTTCCATGTTTATACAGATCGCGGTGTAGATATTTCCATGGTTATACAGATAGCGGTGTAGATATTTCCAAGTTTATACAGATAGCGGTGTAGATATTTCCATGTTTATAGAGATAGCGGTGTAGGTATTTCCATGTTTATAAACATAGCGGTTTAGATATTTCCATGTTTATATAGATGGCGTTGTAGATATTTCCATGTTTATACCGATAGCGGTGTTGGTATTTCCACGTTTATACAGATAGCGATGTAGATATTTCCATGTTTATACAGCTTGCGGTGCAGATATGTATATCTTTATACAGATGGCATTGTAGATATTTCCTTATTCACACAGATGGCGGTGTAGATGTTTCCATGTTTATACAGGTGGCGGAGTAGTTAGTTCCAAGTTTATGGAGATGGCAGTGTAGATATTTTCTTGTTTATAGAGATGGCGGTGAAGATATTTCCATGTTTATTGAGATAGCAGTGTAGATATTTACATGTTTATACAGATGGCTGTGTAGATATTTCCATGTGTATACAGATGGCATTTTAGATATTTCCATGTTTATACAGATGACTGTATAGGTATTTCCATGTTTTTACAGATGGCAGTGCAGATAATTCCATGTTTATAGAGATAGCGGTGTAGATATTTCCATGTATGTACAGATGGCGGTGTTGATATTTCCATCTATACACAGATGGCCGTGTAGATATTTCCATGTTTATACAGATGGCAGCGTAGATATTTCCATGGACATGCAGATGGCGGTGTAGATATTTCTATGTTTATACAGATAGCGGTGTAGATATTTCCATGTTTTCACAGATAGTGGTGTAGGTATTTCCGTGTTTATACACATGGCGGAGTAGATACTTCCATCTTTATGGAGATGGCAGTGTAGATATTTTCATGTTTATAGAGGTCGCAGTGTAGGTATTTCCATATTTATAGAGATAGCGGTGTAGATATTTCCATCTTTCTACAGATGGCAGTGTAGATATTTCCATGTTTATACAGATGGTGGTGTAGATACTTCCATATTTATACAGATGTCTGTGTAGATATTTGCATGTGTATTCAGATGGTATTGTAGGTATTTCGATGTTTATACAGATGGTGGTGTAGATATTTCCATGTTTATTCAGATGACTGTGTAGATATTTCCATGTATTTAAAGATGGCAGTGTAGATATTTCAATGTTTATAGAGATGGCGCTGTAAATATTTCCATGTTTATACAGATCGCTGTGTAGATATTTCCATGTTTATACAGATTGCGGTGTAGATATTTCCATCTTTTTACAGATATTGGTGTAGATATTTCCATGTTTACACAGATTGCTGTGTAGATATTTCCATCTTTCTGCAGATGGCATTGTAGATATTTCCACGTTTATACAGATGGCGGTGTAGATATTTCCATGTTTATATAGATGGTGGTGTAGATATTTCCATGTTTATACAGATAGCGGTGTAGATATTTCCATGTTTATACAGATAGCGGTGTAGGTATTTCCATGTTTATAGAGATAGCCGTGTAGGTATTCCAATGTTTATAGACATAGCGGTGTAGATATTTCCATGTTTATATAGATGGCGTTGTAGATATTTCCATGTTTATAACGATAGCGGTGTTGGTATTTCCACGTTTATACAGATAGCGATGTAGATATTTCCATGTTTATACAGCTCGTGGTTCAGATATTTATATCTTTATGCAGATGGCATTGTAGATATTTCCTTATTCACACTGATGGCGGTGTAGATGTTTCCATGTTTATACAGATGGCGGAGTAGTTAGTCCCATGTTTATGGAGATGGCAGTGTAGATATTTTCATGTTTATAGAGATGGCGGTGTAGATATTTCCATGTTTATAGAGATAGCAGTGTAGATATTTACATGTTTATACAGATGGCTGTGTAGATATTTCCATGTGTATACAGATGGCATTGTAGATATTTCCAAGTTTATACAGATGACTGTATAGGTATTTCCATGTTTTTACAGATGGCAGTGCAGATATTTCCATGTTTATAGAGATAGCGGTGTAGATATTTCCATGTTTGTACAGATGGCGGTGTTGATATTTCTATCTATACACAGATGGCCGTGTAGATATTTCCATGTTTATACAGATGGCGGCGTAGATATTTCCATGGACATGCAGATGGCGGTGTAGATATTTCCATGTTTATACAGATAGCGGTGTAGATATTTCCATGTTTTCACAGATGGTTGTGTAGATATTTCCGTGTTTATACACATGGCGGAGTAGATACTTCCATCTTTATGGAGATGGCAGTGTAGATATTTTCATGTTTATAGAGATGGCGGTGTAGATATTTCCATATTTATAGAGATAGCGGTGTAGATATTTTTATCTTTCTACAGATGGCAGTGTAGATATTTCCATGTTTATACAGATGGCGGTGAAGATATTTCCATATTTATACAGATGTCTGTGTAGATATTTCCATGTGTATACAGATGGTATTGTAGGTATTTCCATGTTTATACAGATGGTGGTGTAGATATTTCCATGTTTATTCAGATGACTGTGTAGATATTTCCATGTTTTTACAGATGGCAGTGTAGATATTTCAATGTTCATAGAGATGGCACTGTAGATATTTCCATGTTTATACAGATAACGGTGTAGGTAATTCCATGTCTATACAGACAGCAGTGGATATATATCCATGTTTATACACATAGCGGTGTACATATTTCCATGTTTATAGAGACAGCGGTGTAGGTATTTCCATGTTTATACAGATAGCGGTGCAGATATTTCCATGTTTACACAGATGCCTACGCTGATATCTCCATATTTACACAGAGGGCTGTGTAGATATTTCTATGTTTATACAGATGGCAGTGTAGATATTTCCATGTTCCTACACATGACTATGTAGGTATTTCCATGTTTATACAGATGGCTTTGTAGATATTTCCATGTCTATAGAGATAGCGGTGCAGATATTTCAATGTTTACACAGATAGCGGTGTATATATTTCCATGTTTCTACAGATCGTGATGTAGATATTTCCATGTTTATACAGATACCGGTGTAGATATTTCCATGTTTATACAGATACCGGTGTAGATATTTCCATGTTTATAGAGATAGCAGTGTAGATATTTCCAAGTTTGTACAGATGGCGGTGTTGATGTTTCCATCTATACACAGATTTCCGTGTAGGTATTTCCATGTGTATGCAGATGGCGTTGTAGATATTTCCATGTTTATACAGATGGTGGTGTAGATATTTCCATGTTTACCCAGATGACTGTATAGGTATTTCCATGTTTATACAGATGGCGGTGTTGATATTTCCATGTTTATAGAGATAACGGTGTAGAAATTTCCATGTTTATACAGATAGCGGTGTAAATATTTCCATGTTTATACAGATCATGGTGTAGATATTTCCTTGTTTATACAAATAGCGTTGTAGTTATTTCTATGTTTATACAGATAGCGGTGTAGATATTTCCATGTATACACAGACGGCTGTATAGATATTTCCATGTTTATACATATGGTTTGTAGATATTTCCATGTTTATACAGACGACTTTGTAGGTATTTCCATGTTCATACAGATGGCGGTGTAGATATTTCCATGTTTATATAGATGGTGGTGTAGATATTACCATGTTTATGCAGATAGCGGTGTAGATATTTCCATGTTTATACAGATCGTGGTGAAGATATTTCCATGTTTATGCAGATCGCGGTGTAGATATTTCCATGTTTGTACAGATCGCGGTGTAGATACTTCCATGTTTATGCAGATCGCGGTGTAGATATTTCCATGTTTATACACATCGCGGTGTAGATATTTCCATGTTTATACAGATACCGGTGTAGATATTTCCATGTTTATTCAGATAGCGGTGTAGATATTTCCATGTTTATAGAGATAGCGGTGTAGGTATTTCCATGTTTATAGACATAGCGGTGTAGTTATTTCCATGTTTATATAGATGGCGTTGTAGATATTTCCATGTTTATACCGATAGCGGTGTTGGTATTTCCACGTTTATAGAGATAGCGATGTAGATATTTCCATGTTTATACAGCTCGCGGTGCTGATATTTATATCTTTATACAGATGGCATTGTAGATATTTCCTTATTCACACAGATGGCGGTGTAGATGTTTCCATGTTTATACAGATGGCGGAGTAGTTAGTTCCAAGTTTATGGAGATGGCAGTTTAGATATTTTCTTGTTTATAGAGATGGCGGTGTAGATATTTCCATGTTTATAGAGATAGCAGTGTATATATTTACATGTTTATGCAGATGGCTGTGTAGATATTTCCATGTGTATACAGATGGTATTGTAGATATTTCCATGTTTATACAGATGACTGTATAGGTATTTCCATGTTTTTACAGATGGCAGTGCAGATATTTCCATGTTTATAGGGATAGCGGTGTAGATATTTCCATGTATGTACAGATGGCGGTGTTGATATTTCCATCTATACACAGATGGCCGTGTAGATATTTCCATGTTTATACAGATGGCAGCGTAGATATTTCCATGGACATGCAGATGGCTGTGTAGATATTTCTATGTTTATACAGATAGCGGTGTAGATATTTCCATGTTTTCACAGATGGTTGTGTAGATATTTCCGTGTTTATACACATGGCGGAGTAGATACTTCCATCTTTATGGAGATGGCAGTGTACATATTTTCATGTTTATAGCGATAGCAGTGTAGATATTTCCATATTTATACATATGATGGTGTAGATAGTTCCATATTTATACAGATGTCTGTGTAGATATTTGCATGTGTATTCAGATGGTATTGTAGGTATTTCCATGTTTATACAGCTGGAGGTGTAGATATTTCCATGTTTATAGAGATCGCGGTGTAGATATTTCCATGTTTATACAGATAGCGGTGTAGATATTTCGATGTTTTTACAGATATCAGTGTAGATTTTCCATGTTTACACAGATTGCGGTGTAGATATTTCCATCTTTCTACAGATGGCATTGAAGATATTTCCATGTTTATATAGATGGCGGTGTAGATATTTCCATATTTATATAGATGGTGGTGTAGATATTACCATGTTTATACAGATAGCGGTGTAGATATTTCCATGTCTATACAGATCGTGGTGAAGATATTTTCATGTTTATGCAGATCGCGGTGTAGATATTTCCATGTTTATACAGATAGCGGTGTAGATATTTCCATGTTTATAGACATAGCGGTGTAGGTATTTCCATGTTTATAGACATAGTGGTGTAGATATTTCCATGTTTATATAGATGGCGTTGTAGATATTTCCATGTTTATACAGATGACTGTATAGGTATTTCCATGTTTTTACAGATGGCAGTGCAGATATTTCCGTGTTTATACAGATCGCGGTGTAGATATTTCCATGTTTTTACAGATATCAGTGTAGATTTTCCATGTTTACACAGATTGCGGTGTAGATATTTCCATCTTTTTATGGATGGCATTGTAGATATTTCCATGTTTATACAGATGGCGGTGTAGATATTTCCATGTTTATATAGATGGTGGTGTAGATATTACCATGTTTATACAGATAGCGGTGTAGATACTTCCATATTTATACAGATCGTGGTGAAGATATTTCCATGTTTACGCAGATCGCGTTGTAGATATTTCCATGTTTATGCAGATCGCGGTGCAGATATTTCCATGTTTATGCAGATCGCGGTGTAGATATTTCCATGTTTATACAGATCGCGGTGTAGATATTTCCATGTTTACACAGATAGCGGTGGAGATATTTCCCTTTTTATACAGATACCGATGTAGATATTTCCATGTTTATGCAGATAGCGGTGTAGATATTTCCATGTTTATAGAGATAGCGGTGTAGTTATTTCTATGTTTATAGAGATAGCGCTGTAAATATTTCCATCTTTATAGAGATGGTCGTGGAATTATTTTCATGTTTATAGAGATAGCGGTGTACATATTTCCATGTTTATACAGATAGCGGTGTTGCTACTTCCATGTTTATACAGATAGCGGTGTAGATATTTCCATGTTTATACAGCTCGCGATGTAGATATTTCCATCTTTACACAGATGAGAGTGGAGATATTTCCATGTTTATTCAGATAGCGGTGTAGATATTTCCATATCTATAGAGATAGCGGTGTAGGTATTTCCATATTTATACAGATTGCAGCGTAGATATTTCCATTTTTATACAGATGGCGGTGTAGATATTTCCATGTTTATAGAGATAGAATTGAAGATATTTCCATGTTTATACAGATAGTGGTGTTGATATTTCCAAGTTTATACAGATGGTGGTGTAGATACATCCATGTTTCTGAAGATGGAGGTGTATATATTTTCACGTTTATAGAGATGGCGGTGTAGATATTTCCATGTATATAGAGATTGCATTGTAGATATTTCAATGTTTATAGAGAAAGAGGTGTAGGTATTTCAATGTTTATAGAGATAGAGGTGTAGATATTTCCATATTTATACAGATAGCAGTGTAGGTATTTCCATGTTTATACAGAGGGCTGTGTAGATATTTCCATGTTTATACAGATGGCAGTGTAGATATTTCCATGTTCCTACACATGACTGTGTAGGTATTGCCATGTTTATACAGATGGCTTTGTAGATATTTCCATATTTATAGAGATAGCAGTGAAGATATTTCCATGTTTATACAGATAGCGGTGTAAATATTTCCATGTTTATACAGATTGTGGTGTAGATATTTCCATGTTTATACAGATACCAGTGTAGATATTTCCATGTTTATAGAGATGGCGGTGTAGATATTTCCATGTTCATAGAGATAGCGGTGTTGATTTTTCCATGTTTATAGAGATAGCGGTGTGGATATTTCCATGTTTATACAAATAGCGGTGTAGTTATTTCCATGTTTATACAGATAGCGATGTAGATAATTCCATGTATATACAGATGGCTGTGTAGAAAATTCCATGTTTATACAGATGGCTGTGTAGATATTTCCATGTTTATACAGATGACTTTGTAGGTATTTCCATGTTTATACAGATGGCGGTGAAGATATTTCCATGTTTGTACAGATGGCGGTGTTGATGTTTCCATCTATACACAGATTGCCGTGTAGGTATTTCCATGTGTATACAGATGGCATTGTAGATATTTCCATGTTTATACAGATGGTGGTGCAGATATTTCCATGTTTCTACAGATGGCGTTGTAGGTATATCCATGTTTATACAGATAACGGTGTAGATATTTCCATGTTTATAAGGATAGCAGTTTAGATATTTCCATGTTTATACAGACCGCGGTGTGTATATTTCCATGTTCATACAGATTGCGGTGCAGATATTTCCATGTTTGTACAGATGGCGGTTTTTATATTTCCATCTATACACAGATGACCGTGTAGATATTTTCATGTTTATATAGATGGTGGCGCAGGTATTTCCATGGATATGTAGATGGCGGTGTACATATTTCCATGTTTAGACAGATAGCGGTGTAGTTATTTCCATGTTTATATATATAGCGGTGTAGATATTTCCATGTATATACACATGGCTGTGTAGATATTTCCATGTTTATACAGATGGCGGTGTAGATATTTCCATGTTTATACAGATAAATTTGTAAGTATTTCCATGTTCATACAAATGGCGGTGTAGATATTTCGAGGTTTATAGAGATAGCAGTGGAGGTATTTCCATGTTTATACAGATAGCGGTGCCGATATTTCCATGTTTATACTGATCGTGGTGTAGATATTTCCATGTTTATATAGATGGCGGTGTAGATATTTCCATATTCATAGAGATAGCGGTGTTGATGTTTCCATGTTTGTAGAGATAGCGGTGTGGATATTTCCATGTTTATACAGATAGGGGTGTAGATATTTCCGTGTTTACAGAGATGGCGGTGTAGATATTTCCATGTTTATACAGATCACGGTGTAGATATTTCCTTGTTTGTACAAATAGCGGTGTAGTTATTTCCATGTTTATACATATAGCGGTGTAGATATTTCCATGTATATACAGATGGCTCTGTAGATATTTCCATGTTTATACAGATGGCTGTGTAGGTATTTCCATGTTCATACAGATGACTTTGTAGGTATTTCCATGTTATACAGATGGCGGTGTAGATATTTCCATGTTTGTACAGATGGCGGTGTTGATGTTTCCATCTATACACACATTACCGTGTAGGTATTTCCATGTGTATGCAGATGGCATTGTAGATATTTCCATGTTTACACAGATGGTGGTGTAGACATTTTCATGTTTATACAGATTACTGTATAGGTATTTCCATGTGTTTACAGATGGCATTGTAGATATTTCCATGTTTATAGAGATAGCAGTGGAGATATTTCCATGTTTATACAGATCGCGGTGTAGATATTTACATGTTTATAGAGATAGCGGTGTAGATATTTCCATAATTATAAAGATAACTGTGTAGATATTTCCATGTTTATACAGATAGCGGTGTAGATATTTCCATGTTTATACAGATAGCGGTGCTGATATTTCCATGTTTATACTGATCACGGCGTAGATATTTCCATGTTTATAGAGATGGCGGTTTAGGTATTTCCATGTTCATAGAGATAGCGGTGTTGATTTTTCCATGTTTCTAGAGATAGCTGTGTGGATATTTCCATGTTTATACAGATAGGGGTGTAGATATTTCCATGTTTATAGAGTTGGCGGTGTCGATATTTCCATGTTTATACAGATCACGGTGTAGGTATTTCCATGTTTATACAGATCGCGGTGTAGATATTTCCATGTTTATACAGATCATGGTGTAGATATTTCCATGTATATACAGATCGCGGTGTTGATATTACAATGTTTATAGGGATAGCGGTGTAAATATTTCCACATTTTCACAGATAGCGGTGTAGTTGTTAGCATGTTTATACAGATAGCAGTGTAGATATTTCCATGTTTAAACAGATGGCGGTGTAGATATTTCCTTGTTTATACAAATAGCGGTGTAGTTATTCCAATGTTTATACAGATAGCGGTGTAGATATTTCCATGTATATACAGATGGCTGTGTAGATAATTCCATGTTTATACAGATGGCTGTGTAGATATTTCCATGTTTATACAGAAGACTTTGTTGGTATTTCCATGTTTATACAGATGGCGGTGTAGGTATTTCCATGTTTATAGAGATAGCGGTGTATATATTACCATGTTTATACAGATGGCTGTGCCGATATTTCCATGTTTATACTGAGTTCTCTGTTGATATTTCCATGTATATATAGATGACAGTGTAGATATTTCCAGGTTTATACAGATAACGGTGGAGATATTTCCATGTTTATACAGACAGCAGTGGAGATATTTCCATGTTTATACTCATAGCGGTGTACATATTTCCATGTTTATAGAGACAGCGGTGTAGGTATTTCCATGTTTATACAGATAACGGTGCAGATATTTCCCTGTTTATACAGATCACGGTGTAGATATTTCCATGTGTATACAGATAGCGGTGTAGATATTTCCAAAATAGTACAGACAGCGGTGTTGGTATTTCCATGTTTACACAGATAGCGGTGTAGGTATTTCCATGTTTCTACAGATCACGGTATCGGTATTTCCATGTTTATACAGATGGCGGTGTAGATATTTCCATGTTTATAGAGAAAGCTGTGTAGATATTTCCAGGTTTATACAGATGGCGGTGTAGTTATTTCCATGTTTGTACAGATAGTGGTATAGATATTTCCATGTTTGTACAGATGGCGGTGTAGATATTTCCATGTTTATACAGATCGCGTTGTAGATATTTCCATGTATATACAGATAGTGGTGTAGATATTTCCATGTTTATTCAAATGACTCTGTAGATATTTCCATGTTTTTACAGATGGCAGTGTAGATATTTCAAAGTTTATATTGATGGCGCTGTAGATTTTTCCATGTTCATACAGATAACGGTGGAGATATTTCCATGTTTATACAGACAGCAGTGGAGATATTTCCATGTTTATACACATAGCGGTGTACATATTTCCATGTTTATAGAGACAGCTGTGTAGGTATTTCCATGTTTATACAGATAGCTGTGCAGTTATTTCCATGTTTATACAGATGCCTATGCAGATATTTCCATATTTATACAGAGGGCTATGTAGATATTTCTATGTTTATTCCGATGGCAGTGCAGATATTTCCATGTTCCTACACATGACTGTGTAGGTATTTCTATGTTTATACAGATGGCTTTGTAGATATTTCCATGTTTATAGAGATAGCGGTGCAGATATTTCCATGTTTATACAGATAGCGGTGTATATATTTCCGTGTTTATACAGATCACGGTGTAGATATTACCATGTTTATAGAGAGAGCGGTGAAGATATTTCCATGTTTATACAGATAGCGGTGTAGATATTTCCATGTTTATACAGACCGCGATGTAGATATTTCCATGTTTATACAGATAGCGGTGCAGATATTTCCATGTTTGTACAGATGGCGGTGTTGATATTTCCATCTATACACAGATGTCAGTGTAGATAATTCCTCGTTTATACTGATGGCGGCGCAGATATTTCCATGGATATGTAGATGGCGGTGTAGATATTTCCATGTTTATACAGATAGCGGTGAAGTTATTTCCATGTTTATATAGATAGTGGTGTAGATATTTCCATGTATGTACACATGGCTGTGTAGATATTTCCATGTTTATACAGATGGCAGTGTAGATATTTGCATGTTTATACAGATAACTTTGTAAGTATTTCCATGTTTATACAGATGGCGGTGTAGATATTTTGATGTTTATAGAGATAGCAGTGGAGATATTTCCATGTTTATACAGATAGCGGTGTAGATATTTCCATGTTTATACTGATCGTACTGTAGATATTTCCATGTTTATAGAGATGGCAGTGTAGATATTTCCATGTTCATAGAGATAGCGGTGTTGATTTTTCCATGTTTATAGGGATAGCGGTGTGGATATTTCCATGTTTATACAGATAGGGGTGTAGATATTTCCATGTTTATAGAGATGGCGGTGTAGATATTTCCATGTTTATGCAGATCACGGTGTAGCTATTTGCTTGTTTATAAAAATAGCGGTGTAGTTATTTCCATGTTTATGGAGATAGCGGTGTAAATATTTCCATGGATATACAGATGGCTATGTAGATATTTCCATGTTTATACAAATGGCTGTGTAGATATTTCCATATTTATACAGATGACTTTGTAGGTATTTCCAAGTTTATACAGATCACAGTGTAGATATTTCCATGATTATAGAGATAGCTGTGTAGATATTTCCATGTTTATACAGACAGCGGTGTAGATATTTGCATGTTTATACAGATCGCGGAGTAGATATTTCCATGTTTATACAGATCGCGGTGTAGGTATTTCCATGTTTATACAGATATCGGTGTAGATATTTCCATGTTTACACAAATTGCGGTGTAGATATTTTCATCTTTCTACAGCTGGCATTGTAGATAATTCTATGTTTATACAGATGGCGGTGTAGATATTTCCATGTTTATATAGATGGTGGTGTAGATATTACCATGTTTATACAGATAGCGGTGTAGATATTTCCATGTTTATACAGATCGTGCTGATGATATTTCCATGTATATACAGATCGCGGTGTAGATATTTCCATGTTTATACAGATCGCGGTGTAGATATTTCCATGTTTATACAGATAGCGATGTAGATATTTCCATGTTTATAAAGATATCGGTGTAGATATTTCCATGTTTACACAGATTGCGGTGTAGGTATTTCCATCTTTCTACAGATGGCATTGTAGATATTTCCATATTTATACAGATGGTTGTGTAGATATTTCCATGTTTATATAGATGGTGGTGTAGATATTACCATGTTTCTACAGATAGCGTTGTAGATATTTCCATGTTTATAGAGATCGTGGTGAAGATATTTCCATGTTTATACAGATCATGGTGTAGATATTTCCATGTTTATACAGATCGCGGTGTAGATATTTCCATGTTTATACAGATAGCGGTGTAGATATTTCCATGTTTATCCAGATAGCGTTGTAGATATTTCCATGTTTATCCAGATAGCGTTGTAGATATTTCCATGTTTATAGAGATAGCGGTGTAGGTATTTACATGTTTATAGAGATAGCAGTTTAGATATTTCCATGTTTATATAGATGGCGTTGTAGATATTTCCATGTTTATACCGATAGCAGTGTTGGCATTTCCACGTTTATACAGATAGCGATGTCGATATTTCCATGTTTATACAGCTCGCGGTTCAGATATTTATATCTTTATACAGATGGCATGGTAGATATTTCCTTATTCACACAGATGGCTGTGTAGATGTTTCCATGTTTATACAGATGGCGGAGTAGTTAGCTCCATGATTATGGAGATGGCAGTGTAGATATTTTCATGTTTATAGAGATGGCGGTGCAGATATTTCCATGTTTATAGAGATAGCAGTGTAGATATTTACATGTTTATACAGATGGCTGTGTAGATATTTCCATGTGTATACAGATGGCATTGTAGGTATTTCCATGTTTATACCGATGGTGGTGAAGATATTTCCATGTTTATTCAGATGACTGTGTAGATATTTCCATGTTTTTACTGATGGCAGTGTAGATTTTTCAATGTTTATAGAGATGGCGCTGTAGATATTTCCATGTTTATACAGATAACGGTGGAGATATTTCCATGTTTATACAGAGAGCAGTGGAGATATTTCCATGTTTATACACATAGCGGTGTACATATTTTCATGTTTATAGAGACAGCGTTGTAGGTATTTCCATGTTTATACAGATAGCGGTGCAGATATTTCCATGTTTACACCGATGCCTATGCAGATATTTCCATATTTATACAGAGGGCTGTGTAGATATTTCTATGTTTATACAGATTGCAGTGTAGATATTTAAATGTTCCTACAGATGACTGTGTAGGTATTTCCATGTTTATACAGATGTCTTTGTAGATATTTCCATGTTTATAGAGATAGTGGTGCAGATATTTCCATGTTTATACAGATAGCGGTGTATATAATTCCATGTTTATACAGATCATGGTGTAGATATTTCCGTGTTTATACAGATCGCAGTGTAGATATTTCCATGTTTATAGAGATAGCAGTGTAGATATTTCCATGTTTGTACAGATGGCGGTGTTGATGTTTCCATCTATACACAGATTGCCGTGTAGGTATTTCCATGTGTATACAGATGGCATTGTAGATGTTTCCATGTTTATACAGATGGTGGTGTAGATATTTCCATGTTTACACAGATGACTGTACAGGTATTTCCATGTTTATACAGATGGCGGTGTAGGTATTTCCAAGTTTATAGAGATAGCGGTGTTGATATTTCCATATTTATACAGATAACGGTGTAGAAGTTTCCATGTTTATACAGACAGCGGTGTAAATATTTCCATGTTTATACAGATCACGCTGTAGATATTTCCATGTTTATAGAGATAGCGGTGTAGATATTTCCATGTTTATACAGATAGCGGTGTAGATATTTCCAAATTTATACAGACCGCGGTGTAGATATTTCCATGTTTATACAGATAGCGGTGCAGATATTTCCATGTTTGTACAGATGGCGGTGCTGATATTTCCATCTATACACAGATGACCGTGTAGTTATTTCCATGTTTATACAGATGGCGGCGCAGATATTTCCATGGATATGTAGATGGCGGTGTAGATATTTCCATGTTTATATAGATAGTGGTGTAGATATTTCCATGTATGTACACATGGCTGTGTAGATATTTCCAGGTTTATACAGATGGCAGTGTAGATATTTGCATGATTATACAGATAACTTTGTAAGTATTTCCATGTTTATACAGATGGCGGTGTAGATATTTTGATGTTTATAGAGATAGCATTGGAGATATTTCCATGTTTATAAAGATAGCGGTGTAGATATTTCCATGTTTATACTGATCGTAGTGTAGATATTTCCATGTTTATAGAGATGGCGGTGTAGACATTTCCATGTTCATAGAGATAGCGGTGTTGATATTTCCATGTTTATAGGGATAGCGGTGTGGATATTTCCATGTTTATACAGATAGGGGTGTAGATATTTCCATTTTTATAGAGATGGCGGTGTAGATATTTCCATGTTTATGCAGATCACGGTGTAGCTATTTGCTTGTTTATAAAAATAGCGGTGTAGTTATTTCCATGTTTATGGAGATAGCGGTGTAAATATTTTCATGGATATACAGATGGCTGTGTAGATATTTCCATGTTTATACAGATGGCTGTGTAGATATTTCCATATTTATACAGATGACTTTGTAGGTATTTCCAAGTTTATACAGATCACAGTGTAGATATTTCCATGATTATAGAGATAGCTGTGTAGATAATTCCATGTTTATACAGACAGCGGTGTAGATATTTGCATGTTTATACAGATCGCGGAGTAGATATTTCCATGTTTATACAGATCGCGGTGTAGGTATTTCCATGTTTATACAGATATCGGTGTAGATATTTCCATGTTTACATAAATTGCGGTGTAGATATTTTCATCTTTCTACAGCTGGCATTGTAGATAATTCTATGTTTATACAGATGGCGGTGTAGATATTTCCATGTTTATATAGATGGTGGTGTAGATATTACCATGTTTATACAGATAGCGGTGTAGATATTTCCATGTTTATACAGATCGTGCTGATGATATTTCCATGTATATACAGATCGCGGTGTAGATATTTCCATGTTTATACAGATCGCGGTGTAGATATTTCCATGTTTATACAGATAGCGATGTAGATATTTCCATGTTTACACAGATTGCGGTGTAGGTATTTCCATCTTTCTACAGATGGCATTGTAGATATTTCCATGTTTATACAGATGGTTGTGTAGATATTTCCATGTTTATATAGATGGTGGTGTAGATATTACCATGTTTCTACAGATAGCGTTGTAGATAATTCCATGTTTATAGAGATCGTGGTGAAGATATTTCCATGTTTATACAGATCATGGTGTAGATATTTCCATGTTTATACAGATCGCGGTGTAGATATTTCCATGTTTATACAGATAGCGGTGTAGATATTTCCATGTTTATCCAGATAGCGTTGTAGATATTTCCATGTTTATAGAGATAGCGGTGTAGGTATTTCCATGTTTATAGACATAGCGTTTTAGGTATTTCCATGTTTATAGACATAGCGTTTTAGATATTTCCATGTTTATATAGATGGCGTTGTAGATATTTCCATGTTTATACCGATAGCAGTGTTGGCATTTCCACGTTTATACAGATAGCGATGTAGATATTTCCATGTTTATATAGCTCGTGGTGCAGATATTTATATCTTTATACAGATGGCATGGTAGATATTTCCTTATTCACACAGATGGCGGTGTAGATGTTTCCATGTTTATACAGATGGCGGAGTAGTTAGTTCCATGTTTATGGAAATGGCAGTGTAGATATTTTCATGTTTATAGAGATGTCGGTGCAGATATTTCCATGTTTATAGAGATAGCAGTGTAGATATTTACATGTTTATACAGATGGCTGTGTAGATATTTCCATGTGTATACAGATGGTATTGTAGGTATTTCCATGTTTATACCGATGGTGGTGAAGATATTTCCATGTTTATTCAGATGACTGTGTAGATATTTCCATGTTTTTACTGATGGCAGTGTAGATTTTTCAATGTTTATAGAGATGGCGCTGTAGATATTTCCATGTTTATACAGATAACGGTGGAGATATTTCCATATTTATACAGAGAGCAGTGGAGATATTTCCATGTTTATACACATAGCGGTGTACATATTTTCATGTTTATAGAGACAGCGTTGTAGGTATTTCCATGTTTATACAGATAGCGGTGCAGATATTTCCATGTTTACACAGATGCCTATGCAGATATTTCCATATTTATACAGAGGGCTGTGTAGATATTTCTATGTTTATACAGATTGCAGTGTAGATATTTAAATGTTCCTGCAGATGACTGTGTAGGTATTTCCATGTTTATACAGATGTCTTTGTAGATATTTCCATGTTTATAGAGATACCAGTGGAGATATTTCCATGTTTATAGAGATGGCGGTGTAGATATTTCCATGTTTATACAAATCACGGTGTAGATATTTCCTTGTTTATACAAATAGTGGTGTAGTTATTTCCATGTTTATACACATAGTGTTGTAGATATTTCCATGTATATACAGATGGCTGTGTAGATATTTCCATGTTTATACAGATGGCTGTGTAGATATTTCCATGTTTATACAGGTGACTTTGTAGGTATTTCCATGTTTATACAGATGGCGGTGTAGATATTTCCATGTTTATAGAGATACCTGTGTAGATATTTCCATGTTTATACAGATAGCGCTGTAGATATTTCCATGTTTATACAGATCACGGTGTAGACATTTCCATGTTCACACAGATCATGGTGTAGATATTTCCATGTTTATACAGATAGCGGTGTAGATATTTCCATGTTTGTACAGATATCGATGTAGATATTTCCATGGTTACAAAGATTGCGGTGTAGATATTTCCATCTTTCTACCGATGGCATTGTAGATATTTCCATGTTTATACAGATGGCGCTGTAGATATTTCCATGTTTATATAGATGGTGGTTTAGATATTACCATGTTTATACAGATAGCGGTGTAGATATTTCCATGTTTATACAGATCGTGGTGAAGATATTTCCATGTTTATATAGATCGCGGTGTAGGTATTTCCATGTTTATACAGATCGCGGTGTAAATATTTCCATGTTTATACAGATAGCGCTGTAGATATTTCCATGTTTATACAGATAGCGGTGTAGATATTTTCATGTTTATAGAGATAGCGGTGTAGGTATTTCCATGTTTATAGACATAGCGGTGTAGATATTTTCATGTTTATATAACTGGCGTTGTAGATATTTCCATGTTTATAGAGACAGTGGTGTTGGTATTTCCATGTTTGTACAGATAGCGGTGCAGGTATTTCCATGTTTATACAGAATCCTATGCAGATATTTTCATATTTATACAGACGGCTTTGTAGCTATCTCCAGGTTTCTACAGATGGCAGTGTAGATATTTCCATGTTCCTACACATGACTGTGTAGGTATTTCCATGTTTAAACAGATGGCTTTGTAGATATTTCCATGTTTATAGAGATATCGGTGTTGATATTTCCAAGTTTATACAGACAGCGGTGTAGATATTTCCATGTTTATACAGATCACGGTGTAGATATTTCCATATTTATACAGATAGCAGTGCAGATATTTCCATGTTTGCGCAGATGTCGGTTTTGATATTTCCATCTATACACAGATGACCGTGTAGATATTTCCATGTTTATACAGATGGCGGCACAGATATTTCTATGGATATGTAGATGGCGGTGTAGATATTTCCATGTTTATACAGATAGCGGTGTAGTTATTTCCATGTATATATAGATAGCGGTGTACATATTTCCATGTATATACACATGGCTGTGTAGATATTTCCATGTTTATACAGATGGCGGTGTAGATATTTCCATGTTTCTACAGATATCTTTGTAAGTATTTCCATGTTTATACAGATGGCGGTGTAGATATTTCGATGTTTATAGTGCAAGTGGTGTAGCTATTTCCATGTTTATAGAGATAGCAGTGTGGACATTTCCATATTTATACAGGTAGCGGTGTAGGTACTTCCATATTTATACAGATGGTGGTGTAGATATTCCCATGTTTCTAAAAATGTCGGTGTAGATATTTCCTTGTTTATACAGATAGCGGTGTAGATATTTCCATGTATATACAGATAGCGGTGAAGATATTTCCATGTTTACACCGATAGCAGTGGAGATATTTCCCTGTTTATACAGACAGCGATGTAGATATTTCCATGTTTATACAGATAGCGGTGTAGATATTTCCATGTTTATAGAGATAGCAGTGTAGATATTTCCATGTTTATACGGATGGCTGTGTAGATATTTCCATGTGTATACAGATGGCAGTGTAGATATTTCCATGTTTATACATATAGCGTTGTAGATATTTCCATGTTTACAGATATAGCGGTAATGTTATTTCCATCTTTGCACAGATTGCGGTGTAGACATTGCAAACTTTACACAGATAGCAGTGTAGATATTTCCAAGTTTACACAGATATCTGTGTCGATATTTCCACGTTTACAGAGATATCATTGTAGATATTTCCATGTTTATACAGATAGCGGTGTAGTTATTTACATGTTGATACAGATAGCGGTGTAGATATTTTCAGGGTTATACAGATAGTGGTGTAGATATTTCCACGTTTTACAAATAGCTGTGTAGATATTTCCCTGTTTACACGTATAGCGTTGTAAATATTTCCATGTTTACACAGATAGCGTTGTAGATATTTCCATGCTTACACAGATTGCGGTGTAGATATTTCCATGTTTACACAGATAGCTGTGTAGATATTTCCATGTTTACACAGATAGCGTTGTAGATATTTCATTGTTTATAGAGATAGCGGTGTAGGTATTTCCATGTTTTTAAAGATACCGGTGTAGGTATTTCCGTGTTTATAAAGATAGCGATGGAGATAATTCCATGTTTATACAGATAGCGGTGTAAAAATTTCCATGTTTATACAGATAGCGGTGTAGTTATTTCCAGATTTATACAGATAGCGGTCTAGATATTTCCATGTTTATACAGGTAGCGGTGTAGAAATTCCCATGTTTATACAGATCGCTTTGTAGATATTTCCATCTTTCTACAGATGTCAGTGTAGATATTTCCAAGTTTATACAGATGTCTGTGTATATATTTCTATGTTTATACAGATGGCGGTGTAAATATTTCCATGTTTATAGAGATGGTGGAGTAAGTATTTCCATGGTTATAGAGATAGCGGTGTAGACATTTCCATGTTTATACAGATAGCGGTGTTGCTACTTCCATGTTTATACAGATAGCGGTGTAGATATTTCCATGTATATACAGATGGCTGTGCAGATATTTCCATGTTTATACAGATGGTTGTGTAGATATTTTCATGTTTATACAGATGACTTTGTAGGTATTTCCTTGTTTATACAGATGGCGGTGTAGATATTTCCATGTTTATGGAGATAGCTGTGTAGATATTTCCATGTTTATACCGATAGCAGTGTAGATATTTCCATCTTTCTACAGATGGCATTGTAGATATTTCCATGTTTATACAGATGGCGGTGAAGATATTTCCATGTTTATATAGATGGTGGTGTAGATATTACCATGTTTATACAGATAGCGGTGTAGATATTTCCATGTTTATAGAGATAGCAGTGTAGATATTTCCATGTTTACAGATAGCAGTGTAGATATTTCCATGTTTATACAGATCGCGGTGTAAATATTTCCATGTTTATACAGATCGCGGTGTAGATATTTCCATGTTTATACAGATAGCGGTGTAGATATTTCCATGTTTTTACAGATATCGGTTTAGATATTTCCATGTTTACACAGATTGCCGAGTTGATATTTCCATCTTTCTACAGATGGCATTGTAGATATTTCCATGTTTATACAGATGGTTGTGTAGGTATTTCCATGTTTATATAGATGGTGGTGTAGATATTACCATGTTTAAACAGATAGCGGTGTAGATATTTCCATGTTTATGCAGATCGTAGTGAAGACATTTCCATGTTTATACAGATCGCGGTGTAGATATTTCCATGTTTATGCAGATCGCGGTGTAGATATTTCCCTGGTTATACAGATAGCGGTGTAGATATTTCCATGTTTATACTGATAGCGGTGTAGATATTTCCATGTTTATAGAGATAGCGGTGTAGGTATTTCCATGTTTATAGACATAGCGGTGTAGATATTTCCATGTTTATATAGATGGCGTTGTAGTTATTTCCATGTTTATACCAATAGCGGTGTTGGTATTTCCACGTTTATACAGATAGCGATATAGATATTTTCATGTTTATACAGCTCGCGGTGCAGATATTTATATCTTTATACAGATGGCATTGTAGATATTTCCTTATTCACACAGATGGCGGTGTAGATGTTTCCATGTTTATACAGATGGCGGAGTAGTTAGTTCCATGTTTATGGAGATGGCAGTGTAGATATTTTCATGTTTATAGAGATGGCGGTGTAGATATTTCCATGTTTATAGAGATACCAGTGTAGATATTTACATGTTTATACAGGTGGCTGTGTAGATATTTCCATGTGTATACAGATGGCATTGTAGGTATTTCCATGTTTATACAGATGACTGTATAGGTATTTCCATGTTTTTACAGATGGCAGTGCAGATATTTCCATGTTTATAGAGATAGCGGTGAAGATATTTCCATGTTTGTACAGATGGCGGTGTTGATATTTCCATCTATACACAGATGGTCGTGCAGATATTTCCATGTTTACACAGATGGCGACGTAGATATTTCCATGGTCATGCAGATGGCGGTGTAGATATTTCCATGTTTATACAGATAGCAGTGTAGATATTTCCATGTTTTTACAGATACCGGTGTAGATATTCCATGTTTACACAGATTGCGGTGTAGATATTTCCATCTTTCTACAGATGCCATTGTAGATATTTCCATGTTTATACAGATCGCGGTGTAGATATTTCCATGTTTATACAGATAGCGGTGAAGATATTTCCATGTTTATACAGATAGCGGTATAGATATTTCCATCTTTCTACAGATGGCAGTGTAGATATTTCCATGTATATACAGATGGCGGTGTAAATATTTCCATATTTATACTGATGTCTGTGTAGTTATTTCGATGTGTATACAGGTGGTATTGTAGGTATTTCCATGTTTATACAGATGGTGGTGTAGATATTTCCATGTTTATTCAGATGACTGTGTAGATATTTCCATGTTTTTACAGATGGCAGTGTAGTTATTTCAATGTTTATAGAGATGGCGCTGTAGATATTTCCATTTTTATACAGATCGCGGTGTAGATATTTCCATGTTTATACAGATAGCAGTGTAGATATTTCCATGTTTTTACAGATATCGATGTAGATATTTCCATGTTTACACAGATTGCGGTGTAGATATTTTCATTTTTCTACAGATGGCATTGTAGATATTTCCATGTTTATACAGATGGCGGTGTAGATATTTCCATGTTTATATAGATGGTGGTGTAGATATTTCCATGTTTATTCAGATTACTGTGTAGATATTTCCACGTTTTTACAGATGGCAGTGTAGATATTTCAATGTTTATAGAGATGGCGCTGTAGATATTTCCATGTTGATACAGATAACGTTGGAGATATTTCCATGTTTATACAGACAGCAGTGGAGATATTTCCATGTTTATACACATAGCGGTGTACATATTTCTATGTTTATGGAGAGAGCAGTGTAGGTATTTCCATGTTTATACAGATAGCGGTGCTGATATTTCCATGTTTATACAGATGCCTATGCAGATATATCCATATTTATACAGAGGACTGTGTAGATATTTCTATGTTTATACAGATGGCAGTGTAGATATTTCCATGTTCCTACACATGACTGTGTAGGTATTTCCACGTTTATACAGATGATTTTGTAGATATTTCCATGTCTATAGAGATAGCGGTGCAGATATTTCCATGTTTATACAGATAGCGGTGTATATATTTCCATGTTTATACAGATCATGGTGTAGATAGTTCCATGTTTATACAGATACCGGTGTAGATATTTCCATGTTTATAGAGACCGCAGTGTAGATGTTTCCATGTTTATAGAGATAGCAGTGTAGATATTTCCAAGTTTGTACAGATGGCGGTGTTATTATTTCCATCTATACACAGATTGCCGTGTAGGTATTTCCATGTGTATACAGATGACATTGTAGATATTTCCATGTTTATGCAAATTGTGGTGTAGATATTTCCATGTTTACACAGATGACTGTATAGGTATTTACATGTTTATACAGATGGCGGTGTAGATATTTCCATGTTTATAGACATAGCGGTGTAGATATTTCCATATTAATACAGATAACGGTGTAGAAATTTCCATGTTTATACAGATAGCGGTGTAAATATTTCCCTGTTTATACAGATCACGGTGTAGATATTTCCTTGTTTATACAAATAGCGTTGTAGTTATTTCCATGTTTATACAGATAGCGGTGTAGATATTTCCATGTATATACAGATGGCTGTGTAGATATTTCCATGTTTATACAGATGGCTTTGTAGATATTTAGATGTTTATACAGATGACTTTGTAGGTATTTCCATGTTTATACAGATGGCGGTTTAGATATTTCCATGTTTATAGAGATAGCTGTGTAGATATTTCCATGTTTATACACATAGCGGTGTAGATATTTCCATGTTTATACAGATCGCGGTGTAGATATTTCCATGTTTATACAGATCGCGTTGTAGATATTTCCACGTTTATACACATAGCGGTGTAGATATTTCCATGTTTTTACAGATATCGGTGTAGATATTTCCATGTTTACACAGATTGCGGTGTAGATATTTCCATCTTTCTACAGAGGGCATTGTAGATATTTCCATGTTCATACAGATGGCGGTGTAGATATTTCCATGTTTATATAGATGGTGGTGTAGATATTACCATGTTTATACAGATGGCGGTGTAGATATTGCCATGTTTATACAGATCGTGGTGAACATATTTCCCTGTTTATACAGATCGCGGTGTAGATATTTCCATGTTTACACAGATCGCGGTGTAGGTATTTCCATGTTTATAGAGATGGCGGTGTAGATATTTCCATGTTTATACAGATATCGGTGTATATATTTCCATGCTTATAGAGATAGCGGTGTAGATATTTCTATGTTTATAGACATAGCGGTGTAGATATTTCCATGTTTATATAGATGGCGTTGTAGATATTTCCAAGTTTATACCGGTAGCGGTGTTGGTATTTCCACGTTTATACAGAAAGCGATGTAGATATTTCCATGTTTATACAGATCGCGGTGTAGATATTTCCATGTTTATACAGATAGCGGTGTAGGTATTTCCATCTTTATAGACATAGCGGTGTAGATATTTCCATGTTTATATAGATGGCATTGTAGATATTTCCATGTTTATACCGATAGCGGTGTTGGTATTTCCACGTTTATACAGACAGCGATGTAGATATTTCCATGTTTCTACAGCTCGCAGTGCAGATATTTATATCTTTATACAGATGGCATTGTAGATATTTACTCATTCACACAGATGGCGATGTAGATGCTTCCATGTTTATACAGATGACAGAGTAGTTAGTTCCATATTTATGGAGATGGCAGTGTAGATATTTTCATGTTTATAGAGATGGCGGTGTAGATATTTCCATGTTTATAGAGATAGCACTGTAGATATTTACATGTTTATACAGATGTCTGTGTAGATATTTCCAAGTGTATACAGATGGCATTGTAGATATTTCCATGTTTATACAGATGACTCTATAGGTATTTCCATGTTTTTACAGATGGCAGTGAAGGTATTTCCATGTTTATAGAGATAGCGGTGTTGGTATTTCCATGTTTGTAGAGATGGCGGTGTTGATATTTCCGTCTATACACAGATGGCTGTGTAGATATTTCCATGTTTATACAGATGGAGGTGTAGATATTTCCATGGACATGCAGATGGCGGTGTAGATATTTCCATGTTTATACAGATAGCGGTGTAGATATTTCCATGTTTACACAGATGGTGGTGTAGATATTTCCGTGTTTATACACATGGCGGAGTAGATACTTCCATGTTTATGGAGATGGCAGTGTAGATATTTTCATGTTTATAGAGATGGCGGTGTAGATATTTCCATATTTATAGAGATAGCGGTGTAGATATTTCCATCTTTCTACAGATGGCAGTGTAGATATTTCCATGTATATACAGATGGCGGTGTAGATATTTCCATATTTATGCTGATGTCTGTGTAGTTATTTCCATGTGTATACAGATGGTATTGTAGGTATTTCCATGTTTATACAGATGGTGGTGTAGATATTTCCATGTTTATTCAGATGACTGTGTAGATATTTCCATGTTTTTAGAGATGGCAGTGTAGTTATTTCAATGTTTATAGAGATGGCGCTGTAGATATTTCCATTTTTATACAGATCGCGGTGTAGATATTTCCATGTTTATACAGATAGCAGTGTAGATATTTCCATGTTTTTACAGATATCGATGTAGATATTTCCATGTTTACACAGATTGCGGTGTAGATATTTTCATCTTTCTACAGATGGCATTGTAGATATTTCCATGTTTATACAGATGGCGGTGTAGATATTTCCATGTTTATATAGATGGTGGTGTAGATATTTCCATGTTTATTCAGATTACTGTGTAGATATTTCCATGTTTTTACAGATGGCAGTGTAGATATTTCAATGTTTATAGAGATGGCGCTGTAGATATTTCCCTGTAGATACAGATAACGGTGGAGATTTTTCCATGTTTATACAGACAGCAGTGGAGATATTTCCATTTTTATACACATAGCGGTGTACATATTTCCATGTTTATGGAGACAGCAGTGTAGGTATTTCCATGTTTATACAGATAGCGGTGCTGATATTTCCATGTTTATACAGATGGCTGTGTAGATGTATCCATGTTTATACAGATGGCTTTGTAGATATTTAGATGTTTATACAGATGACTTTGTAGGTATTTCCATGTTTATACAGATGGCGGTGTAAATATTTCCATGTTTATAGAGATAGCTGTGTAGATATTTCCATGTTTATACAGATAGTGGTGTAGATATTTCCATGTTTATACAGATCGCGGTGTAGATCTTTCCATGTATATACAGATCGCATTGTAGATATTTCCATGTTTATACACATAGCGGTGTAGATATTTCCATGTTTTTACAGATATCGGTGTAGATATTTCCATGTTTACACAGATTGCGGTGTAGATATTTCCATCTTTCTACAGATGGCATTGTAGATATTTCCATGTTTATCCCGATGGCGGTGTAGATATTTCCATGTTTATATAGATGGTGGTGTAGATATTACCATGTTTATACAGATGGCGGTGTGGATATTTCCATGTATATACAGATCGTGGTGAACATATTTCCATGTTTATACAGATCGCTGTGTAGATATTTCCATGTTTATACAGATCGCGGTGTAGATATTTCCATGTTTATACAGATGGCGGTGTAGTTATTTCCATGTATATACAGATAGCGGTGTATATATTTCCATGTTTATAGAGATAGCGGTGTAGGTATTTCTATGTTTATAGACATAACGGTGTAGATATTTCCATATTTATATAGATGGCTTTGTAGATATTTCCATGTTTATACCGATAGCGGTGTTGGTATTTCCACGTTTATACAGATAGCGATGTAGATATTTCCATGTTTATACAGATCGCGCTGTAGATATTTCCATGTTTATACAGATAGCAGTGTAGATATTTCCATGTTTATACAGATAGCGGTGTAGATATTTCCATGTTTATACAGATAGCGGTGTAGGTATTTCCATGTTTATAGACATAGCGGTGTAAATATTTCCATGTTTATATAGATGGCATTGTAGATATTTCCATGTTTATACCGATAGCGGTGTTGGTATTTCCACGTTTATACAGATAGCGATGTAGATATTTCCATGTTTATACAGCTCGTGGTGCAGATATTTATATCTTTATACAGATGGCATTGTAGATATTTCCTTATTCACACAGATGGCGATGTAGATGTTTCCATGTTTATACAGATGACAGAGTAGTTAGTTCCATATTTATGGAGATGGCAGTGTAGATATTTTCATGTTTATAGAGATGGCGGTGTAGATATTTCCATGTTTATAGAGATAGCACTGTAGATATTTACATGTTTATACAGATGGCTGTGTAGATATTTCCATGTGTATACAGATGTCATTGTAGATATTTCCATGTTTATACAGATGACTGTATAGGTATTTCCATGTTTTTACAGATGGCAGTGAAGGTATTTCCATGTTTATAGAGATAGCGGTGTAGATATTTACATGTTTGTAGAGATGGCAGTGTTGATATTTCCATCTATACACAGATGGCTGTGTAGATATTTCCATGTTTATACAGATGGCGGTGTAGATATTTCCATGGACATGCAGATGGCGGTGTAGATGTTTCCATGTTTATATAGATAGCTGTGTAGATATTTCCATGTTTACACAGATGGTGGTGTAGATCTTTCCGTGTTTATAAACATGGCGGAGTAGATACTTCCATGTTTATGGAGATGGCAGTGTAGATATTTTCATGTTTATAGAGATGGCGGTGTAGATATTTCCAGATTTATAGAGATAGCGGTGTAGATATTTCCATCTTTCTACAGATGGCAGTGTAGATATTTCCATGTATATACAGATGGCGGTGTAGATATTTCCATATTTATGCTGATGTCTGTGTAGTTATTTCCATGTGTATACAGATGGTATTGTAGGTATTTCCATGTTTATACAGATGGTGGTGTAGATATTTCCATGTTTATTCAGATGACTGTGTAGATATTTCCATGTTTTTAGAGATGGCAGTGTAGTTATTTCAATGTTTATAGAGATGGCGCTGTAGATATTTCCATTTTTATACAGATCGCGGTGTAGATATTTCCATGTTTATACAGATAGCAGTGTAGATATTTCCATGTTTTTACAGATATCGATGTAGATATTTCCATGTTTACACAGATTGCGGTGAAGATATTTTCATCTTTCTACAGATGGCATTGTAGATATTTCCATGTTTATACAGGTGGCGATGTAGATATTTCCATGTTTATATAGATGGTGGTGTAGATATTACCATGTTTATACAGATAGCGGTGTAGATATTTCCATGTTTATACAGATCGTGGTGAAGATATTTCCATGTTTATACAGATCGCGATGTAGATATTTCCATATTTGTATAGATCGCGGTGTAGATATTTCCATCTTTATACAGATCGCGGTGTAGATATTTCCATGTTTATACAGATAGCAGTGTAGATATTTCCATGTTTATACAGATAGCGGTGTAGATATTTCCATGTTTAGAGAGATAGCGGTGTAGG
This sequence comes from Pan troglodytes, assembly GCF_028858775.2. NCBI lineage: Eukaryota > Metazoa > Chordata > Mammalia > Primates > Hominidae > Pan > Pan troglodytes. The sequence continues at coordinate 4,725,647 of NC_072419.2, read as the reverse complement.
TATTTCCATGTTTATAGAGGTAGTGGTTTAGATATTTCCATGTTTATACAGACCGCGGTGTAGATATTTCCATGTTTATACAGATAGCGGTTAAGATTTTTCCATGTTTATACAGACCGCGGTGTAGATATTTCCATGTTTATACAGATAGCGGTGCAGATATTTCCATGTTTGTGCAGATGGCGTTGTTGATATTTCCATCTATACACAGATGACCGTGTAGATATTTCCATGTTTATACAGATGGCAGCGCACATATTTCCATCGATATGTAGATGGCGTTGTAGATATTTCCATGTTTACACAGATAGCGGTGTAGTTATTTCCAGGTTTATATAGATAGCGGTGTAGATACTTCCATTTATATACACATGGCTGTGTAGATATTTCCATGTTTATACAGATGGCAGTGTAGATATTTCAATGCTTATACCAATAACTTTGTTAGTATTTCCATGTTTATACAGATGGCAGTGTAGATATTTAGATGTTTATAGAGATAGCAGTTGAGATATTTCCATGCTTATACAGATAGCGGTGTAGATATTTCCACGTTTATACTGATCGCGGTGTAGATATTTCCACGTTTATAGAGATGGCAGTGTAGACATTTCCATGTTTATAGACATCGCGGTGTTGATTATTCCAAATTTATAGAGATAGCGGTGTAGATATTTCCTTGTTTATAGAAATAGCGGTGTAGTTATTTGATGTTTATACAGATAGCGGTGTAGATATTTCCATGTTTTTACAGATGGCAGTGTAGGTATTTCAGTGTTTATAGAGATGGCGCTGTAGTTATTTCCATGTTTATACCGATAACGGTGGAGATATTTCCATGCTTATTCAGAGAGCAGTGGAGATATTTCCATGTTTATACACATAGCGCTGTACATATTTCCATGTTTATAGAGACAGCGGTGTAGGTATTTCCATGTTTATACAGATAGCGGTGCAGATATTTCCATGTTTATACTGATGCCTATGAAGATATTTCCATATTTATATAGAGGGTTGTGTAGATATTTCTATGTTTATACAGATGGCAGTGTAGATATTTAAATGTTCCTACACATGACTGTGTAGGTATTTCCAGGTTTATACAGATGTCTTTGTAGATATTTCCATGTTTATAGAGATAGCGGTGCAGATATTTTCATGTTTATACAGATAGCGGTTTATATATTTCCATGTTTATACAGATCGTGGTGTAGATACTTCCATGTTTATACAGATACAGGTGTAGATATTTCCATGTTTATACAGACCGCAGTGTAGATATTTCCATGTTTATAGAGATAGCAGTGTAGATATTTCCATGTTAGTACAGATGGCGGTGTTGAAGTTTCCATCTATACACTGATTGCCGTGTTGGTATTTCCATGTGTATACAGATGGCATTGTAGATATTTCCATGTTTATACAGATGGTGGTGTAGATATTTCCATGTTTACACAGATGACTTTATAGGTATTTCCATGTTTATACAGATGGCGGTGTAGATATTTCCATGTTTATAGAGATAGCGGTGTAGATATTTCCATATTTACACAGAAAACGGTGTAGAAATTTCCATGTTTATACAGATAGCGGTGTAAATATTTCCATGTTTATACAGATCACGTTGTAGATATTTCCATGTTTATAGAGATAGCGGTGTAGATATTTCCATGTTTATAGAGATAGCGGTGTAGATATTTCCATGTTTATACAGACCGCGGTGTAGATATTTCCATGTTTATACAGATAGTGGTGCAGATATTTGCATGTTTGTACAGATGGCGGTGTTGATATTTCCATCAATACACAGATGATTGTGTTGATATTTCCATGTTTATACATATGGCGGCGAAGATATTTCCATGGATATGTAGATGGCGGTGTAGATATTTCCATGTTTACACAGATAGCGGTGTAGTTATTTCCATGTTTATGTAGATAGCGGTGTAGATATTTCCATGTATATACACATGGCTGTGTAGATATTTCCATGTTTATACAGATGGCGGTGTAGATATTTCCATGTTTATACCGATAACTTTGTAAGTATTTCCTTGTTTATACAGATTGCCGTATAGATATTTCGATGTTTATAGAGATAACATTGGAGATATTTCCATGTTTATACAGATAGCGGTGAAGATATTTCCACGTTTATACTGATCGCGGTGTAGATATTTCCATGTTTATAGAGATGGCAGTGTAGATATTTCCATGTTCATAGAGATAGCGGTGGTGATTTTTCCATGTTTATAGAGATAGCGGTGTGGATATTTCCATGTTTATACAGATAGGGGTGTAGATATTTCCATGTTTATAGAGATGGCGGTGTAGATATTTCCATGTTTATACAGATCACGGTGTAGATATTTCCATTTTTATACAGATCGCGGTGTAGATATTTCCATGTTTATACAGATCATGGTGTAGATATTTCCATGTTTATGCAGATCGCGGTGTTGATATTACCATGTTTATAGGGATAGCGGTGCAAATATTTCCACATTTATACATATAGCGGTGTAGTTATTAGCATGTTTATACAGATAGCGTTGTAGATATTTCCATGTATAAACAGATGTCTGTGTATATATTTCCATGTTTAAACAGATGGCGGTGTAGATATTTCCTTGTTTATACAAATAGCGGTGTAGTTATTTCCATGTTTATACAGATCACGGTGTAGATATTTCCTTGTTTATGCAAATAGCGGTGTAGTTATTTCCATGCTTATACAGAGAGCGGTGTAGATATTTCCTTGTTTATACAAATAGCGGTGTAGATATTTCCATGTTTATACAGATCACGGTGTAGATATTTCCTTTTTTATACAAATAGCGGTGTAGTTATTTCCATGTTTATACAGATAGCGCTGTAGATATTTCCATGTATATACAGATGGCTGTGTAGATATTTCTATGTTTATACAGATGGCTGTGCAGATATTTCCATGTTCCTACACATGACTGTGTAGGTATTTCCATGTTTATACAGATGGCTTTGTAGATATTTCCATGTCTATAGAGATAGCGGTGCTGATATTTCCATGTTTATACAGATAGCGGTGTATATATTTCCATGTTTATACAGATCGCGGTGTAGATATTTCCATGTGTATACAGATAGCGGTGTAGATATTTCCATGTTTTTACAGATATCGGTGTAGATATTCCATGTTTACACAGATTGCCGTGTAGATATTTCCATCTTTCTACAGATGGCATTGTAGATATTTCCATATTTATACAGATGGCGGTGTAGATATTTCCATGTTTATATAGATGGTGGTGTAGATATTACCATATTTATACAGATAGCGGTTTAGATATTTCCATGTTTATACAGATCGTGGTGAAGATATTTCCATGTTTATACAGATCGCGGTGTAGATATTTCCATGGTTATACAGATTGCGGTGTAGATATTTCCATGTTTATACAGATAGCGGTGAAGGTATTTCCATGTTTATACAGATAGCGGTGTAGATATTTCCATGTTTATAGAGATAGCGGTGTAGGTATTTCCATGTTTATAGACATAGCGGTGTAGATATTTATATGTTTATACAGATGTCATTGTAGATATTTCCTTATCCACACTGATGGCGGTGTAGATGTTTCCATGTTTATACAAATGGCGGAGTAGTTAGTTCCATGTTTATGGAGATGGCAGAGTAGATATTTTCATGTTTATAGAGATGGCGGTGTAGATATTTCCATGTTTATAGAGATAGCAGTGTAGATATTTACATGTTTATACAGATGGCTGTGTAGATATTTCCATGTGTATACAGATGGCTTTGTAGATATTTCCATGTTTATACAGATGACTGTATAGGTATTTCCATGTTTTTACAGATGGCAGTGCAGGTATTTCCATGTTTATAGAGATAGCGGTGTAGATATTTCCATGTTTGTACAGATGGCGGTGTTGAAATTTCCATCTATACAGAGATGGCCGTGTAGATATTTCCATGTTTATACAGATGGCGGCGTAGCTATTTCCATGGACATGCAGATGGCGGTGTAGATATTTCCATGTTTATACAGATAGCGTTGTAGATATTTCCATGTTTTCACAGATGGTGGTGTAGATATTTCCGTGTTTATGCACATGGTGGAGTAGATACTTCCATCTTTAGGGAGATGGCAGTGCAGATATTTTCATGTTTATAGAGATGGCGGTGTAGATATTTCCATTTTTATAGAGATAGCGGTGTAGTTATTTCCATCTTTCTACAGATGGCAGTGTAGATATTTGCATGTTTATAAAGATGGCGGTGTAGATATTTCCATATTTATACAGATGTCTGTGAAGATATTTCCATGTGTATACAGATGGTATTGTAAGTATTTCCATGTTTATACAGATGGTGGTGTAGATATTTCCATGTTTATTCAGATGACTGTGTAGATATTTCCATGTTTTTACAGATGGCAGTGTACAGATTTCAATGTTTATAGATACGGCGCTGTAGATATTTCCATGTTTATACAGATAACGGTGGAGATATTTCCATGTTTACAGACAGCAGTGGAGATATTTCCATCTTTATACACATAGCGGTGTACATATTTTTATGTTTATACAGACAGCGGTGTAGGTATTTCCATGTTTATACTGATAGTGTTGCAGATATTTCCATGTTTATACAGATGCCTATGAAGATATCTCCATATTTATACAGAGGGCTGTGTAGATATTTCTATGTTTCTACAAATGGCTGTGTAGATCTTTCCATGTTCCTACACATGACTGTGTAGTTATTTCCATGTTTATACAGATGGCTTTGTAGATATTTCCATGTCTATAGAGATAGCGGTGCAAATATTTCCATGTTTATACAGATAGCGGTGTATATATTTCCATGTTTATACAGATCGCGGTGTAGATATTTCCATGTTTATACAGATAGCGGTGTAGATATTTTCATGTTTTTACAGATATCGGTGTAGATATTCCATGTTTACACAGATTGCGGTGTAGATATTTCCTTCTTTCTACAGATGCCGGTGTAGATATTTCCATGTTTATATTGATCGTGGTGAAGATATTTCCATGTTTGTACAGATCTCGGTGTAGATATTTCCATGGTTATACAGATCGCGGTGTAGATATTTCCATGTTTATACAGATAGCGGTGAAGATATTTCCATGTTTATACAGATAGTGGTGTAGATATTTCCATGTTGATAGAGATAGCCGTGTAGGTATTTCCATGTTTATAGACATAGCGGTGTAGATATTTATATCTTTATACAGATGGCATTGTAGATATTTCCTTATTCACACTGAGGGCGGTGTAGATGTTTCCATGTTTATACAGATGGCGGAGTAGTTAGTTCCATGTTTATGGAGATAGCAGTGTAGATATTTTCATGTTTATAGAGATGGCGGTGTAGATATTTCCATGTTTATAGAGATAGAAGTGTAGATATTTCCATGTTTCTACAGATGACTGTGTAGATATTTCCATATTTTTACAGATGGCATTGTAGATATTTCCAGGTTTATTCAGATAGCGGTTTAGCAATTTCTTTGTTTATTCAGATAGCGATGTAGATATTTCCATGTTTATACAGTTGGCAATGTAGATATTTCCATATTTATGCAGATAGCGGTGTGGCTATTTCCATGTTTATACAGGTAGCGTTGTAGATATTTGCATGTTTATATAGATGGCTGTGTAGATATTTCTATGTTTATACAGATGGCAGTGTAGATATTTCCACGTTTATACAGATAGTGGTGTAGATGTTTCCATGTTTATACAGATGACTCTGTAGCTATTTACATGTATATACAGATGGTAGTGTAGATATTTCCATGTTTATAGAGATAGCGGTGTAGTTATTTCCATGTTTATACAGATGGCAGTGTAGATATTTTCATGTTTATACAGAACGCGGTGTAGACATTTCCAAGTTTATAGAGATAGCGGTGTAGATAATTCCATATTTATACAGATAGTGGGGTATATATTTCCACGTTTATACAGATAGTGGTGTTGATATTTCCATGTTTATACAGATTGTGGTGTAGATATTTCCATGTTTATACAGATTTTGTTGTGGATATTTCCATGTTTATACAGATAGCGGTGTAGATATTTCCATGTTTATACAGATAGTGGTGTAGATATTTCCATGTTTACAGAGATAGAGGTGTAGTTATTTCCGTATTTGCACAGATTGCGGTGTAGATATTTCCATCCTCACTCAGATTGTGGTGTACATATTTCCATGTTTACACAGACAGCTGTGTAGAAATTTCCATGTTTACACAGATAGTGTTGTAGGTATTTCCATGTTTATAGAGATTGCGGTGTAGATATTTCCATGTTATAAAGATTGCGGTGTAGATATTTCCATGTTTATGCAGATAGCGGTGGAGACATTTTCATTTTAATACAGATAGCGCTGTAGATACTTGCACGTGTATACAGATAGCAGTGTAGATATTTCCATGTTTATACAGATAGCGGTGTAGATATTTCAATGTTTATAGAGATGGTGGTGTAGATATTTCCGTGTTTATAAAGAGAGTGGTGGAGATATTTCCATATTCATACAGATAGCGGTGGAGATATTTCCATGTTTCTAGAGATGGTGGTGTAGATATTTCCCAGTTTATTCAGGTAGCGGTGTAGATAATTCCATGTTTATAGAGATAGCGTTGTAGACATGTCCATGTTTATACAGGTAGCAGTGTAGATATTTCCATGTTTACAGAGATAGCGCTGAAGATATTTCCATATTTATAAAGATGTCGGTGTACATATTTGTATGTTTATTCAGATGCTGGTGTAGATATTTCCATGTTTATACAGATAGCGGTGTGGCTATTACCATGTTTACTCAGATGGCAGTGTAGATATATCTATGTTTATACAGATAGTGGAGTAGATATTTCCATGTTTATAAAGATAGCAGTGCAGATATTTCCAAGTTTATTGAGTTAGCTGTGGAGATATTTCCATGTTCATAGAGATAGCGGTGTAGATATTTCCATGTTTGTACAGATAACGATGTAGATATTTCCATGTTTATGCAGATGTCGTTGTAGATATTTCCGTGTTTATGCAGATAGCGGTGTTGATATTTCCATGTTTATAGAGATAACCATGTAGATATTTCCATGTTTATACAGATAGCGGTGTAGGCATTTCCATGTTTATAGGGATAGCGGTGTGGCTATTTCCAAATTTATACAGATAGCGGTGTAGAGATTTCCATGTTTATACGGATAGCGGTATATATATTTCCATGTTTATACAGACAGCGGTGTAGTTATTTCCATGTTAATACAGATGACTGTGTACATGTTTCCATGTTTATACAGATGACGGTGTAGATATTTCCATGTTTATAGAGATAGCGCTGTAGATATATTCATGTTTATACAGATAGCTGTGTAGATATTTCCATGTTTATAGAGGTAGCGGTGTAGATATTTCCATAGTTATACTGATGGTGGTGAGGATATTTCCATGATTATACAGATACCGTGTTGATATTTCCATGATGATACAGATCGCGGTGTAGATATTTCCATGTTTACGCAGATAGCGGTGTTGGTATTTCCATGTTTATATAGAGAGCGGTGTAGATATTTCCATGTTTCTACAGCTCAGGGTGTAGATACTTCCTTGTTTATACTGATGGTGGTGTAGATATTTCCATGTATATACAAATGGCGGTGTAGATAGTTCCATGATTATGGAGATGGCAGTGTAGATATTTTCATGTTTATAAAGATGGCGGTGTAGATATTTCCATGTTTATAAAGATAGTGATGTAGGTATTTCCATGTTTATAGAGATAGCGGTATAGGCATTTCTATGTTTATAGAGATAGCGATGTAGATATTTCCAAGTTTATACAGATGGTTTTGTAGATATTTCCATGTTTATACAGATAGCCGTGTAGGTATTTCCATGTTTATACACATAGCGTTGTAGATATTTCCATGTTTACACAGATAGCGTTGTATATGTTTCCATGTTTATAGAGATAGAGGTTTATATATTTCCATGTTTGCACAGATAGCATTGTAGATATCTCCACGTTTATGGAGAGAGCGGTTTAGGTATTTCCAAGTTTATCCAGATAGCGGTGTAGACATTTCCACGTTTATAGAGATATCGGTGTAGATATTTCCATGTTTATAAAGAGAGTGGTGTAGATATTTCCATGTTTATTCAGATGGTGGTGTAGATATTTCCATGTTTACAAAACATAACGGTGTGGCTATTTCCATGTTTATACAGATGGCAGTGTAGATATTTCCTTGTCTATACAGATAGCGGTGTAGATAATTCCATGTTTATACAGATGGCGGTGTAGATATTTCCATGTCTATACAGATAGCGGTGTAGATATTTCCATGTTTATACAGATAGCGGTGTAGATATTTCCATGTCTATACAGAGAGCGGTGTAGATATTTCCATGTTTATACAGATGGCGGTGTAGATATTTCCATGTTTATATAGATGGTGGTGTAGATATTTCCATGTTTACACAGACAGGGTTGTAGATATTTCCATGTTTATAGAGATAGCGGTTAAATATTTCCATGTTTACACAGATAGCGTTGTAGTTATTTCTAAATTTATAGAGATAGCGGTTTAGATATTTCCAAGTTTATACAGATAGCGGTGTAGACATTTCCATGTTTATAGAGATAGCAGTGTAGATATTTCTATATTTAAAGATATACTAGTGTAGGTATTTCCATGTTTATACAGATAGCGGTGTAGATATTTCCATGTTTATACAGATAGCGGTGTAGTAATTTCCATGTTTATAGAGATAGCAGTGTAGATATTTCCATGTTTATACTGATGTCCGTGTAGATACTTCCATGTGTGTACAGATGGCAGTGTAGATATTTCCATGTTTATACAGATGACTGTGTAGATATTTCCAGATTTTTACAGATGGCGGTTTAGATATTTCCATATTTATGCTGATGGTGGTGAGGATATTTCCATGATTATACAGATACCGGTGTTCATATTTCCATGATCATACAGATCGCGGTGTAGATATTTCCATGTTTACGCAGATAGCGGTGTTGGTATTTCCATGTTTATACAGACAGCGGTGTAGATATTTCCATATTTCTACAGCTCAGGGTGTAGATATTTCCTTGTTTATACTGATGGTGGTGTAGATATTTCCATGTATATACAAATGGCGGTGTAGATAGTTCCATGATTATGGAGATGGCAGTGTAGATATTTTCATGTTTATAAAGATGGCGGTGTAGATATTTCCATGTTTATAAAGATAGTGATGTAGGTATTTCCATGTTTATAGAGATAGCGGTATAGATATTTCTATGTTTATAGAGATAGCGATGTAGATATTTCCAAGTTTATACAGATGGTTTTGTAGATATTTCCATGTTTATACAGATAGCCGTGTAGGTATTTCCATGTTTATACAGATAGCGTTGTAGATATTTCCATGTTTTTCACAGATAACGTTGTATATGTTTCCATGTTTATAGAGATAGAGGTTTATATATTTCCATGTTTACACAGATAGCATTGTAAATATCTCCACGTTTATGGAGAGAGCGGTTTAGGTATTTCCAAGTTTATCCAGATAGCGGTGTAGACATTTCCACGTTTATAGAGATATCGGTGTAGATATTTCCATGTTTATACAGATAGTGGTGTAGATATTTCCATGTTTATACAGATCGTGGTGTAGATATTTCCAAGTTTATACAGGTAGCTGTGTAGATATTTCCACGTTTATACAGATAGCGTTGTAGATATTTCCATATTTATAAAAATGGCGGTGTAGATATTTCTAGGTTTATAGACATAGTAGTGTAGAAAATTCCATGTTTATAGAGATGGCGTTGTAGGTACTTCCATGTTTATGGGTATAGTGATGTAGACATTTCCATGTTTATACAGATAGCGCTGTCGATATTTCCATGTTTTTACAGGTAGCTGTGTTGGTATTTCCATGTTTATACAGATAGCGGAGTAGATATTTCCATTTTTATACAGATAGCGGTGTTGGTATTTCCATGTTTATACAGATAGCCTTGTAGACATTTCCATGTTTATTCAGCTCACGATGAAGATATTTCCAACGTTATACAGATGGCAGTGTAGATATTACCATGTTAATGCAGATATCGGTGTCATTATTTCCATGTTTACACAAATGGTGATGTGGATAGTTCCATCTTTATGGAGATGGTGGTGTAGATATTTTCATGTTTATAGAAATGGCGCTGTAGATATTTCCATGTTTATAGAGATTGCGGTGTAGATATTTCCATGTTTACAGAGATGGCGGTGTAGGTATTTCCATGTTTATACAGATAGCGATGGAGATATTTCCATGTTTATACAGATAGCGGTGTAGATATTTCCATGTTTATGCAGATAATGTTGTAGATATTTCCATGTTTATACAGATATCGGTGCAGATACCTCCATGTTTATACAGATAGCGGTGTAGATATTTCCATTTTTATACAGATAGCTGTGTAGATATTTCCATGTTTATACAGATAGCGGTGTAGGTATTTCCATATTTATAAAGATAGTGGTGTATGTATTTCCATGTTTACTCAGATGGCGGTGTAGATATTTCCACACTTATACACATAGCGGTGTGGCTATTTGCATGTTTTTACAGATGCAGTGTAGATATTGCCATGTTTGTACAGATACTGGTGTAGATATTTCCATGTTTTTACAGATGACTGTGTAGGTATTTCCATGTTTATACAGATGACGGTATAGTTATTTCCATGTTTATAGAGATAGCCATGTTGATATTTCCATGTTTATACAGATAGTGGTGTAAACATTTCCATGTTTATAGAGATAGGGGTGTAGATATTTCCATGTTTATACAGACAGCGATGGAGATATTTCCATGTTTATACAGACAGCGGTGTAGATATTTCCATGTTTTTGCAGATAGCGTTGTAGATAATTCCATGTTTATAGAGATAGCGATGTAGATATTTCCATGTTTATACAGGTAGCCGTGTAGATATTTCCATGTTTATACAGACAGCGGTGTAGATATTTCCATGTTTATGCAGATAGCGGTGTAGATATTTCCATGTTTATACAGATAGCGATGTAGATATTTCCATGTTTATACAGGTAGCGGTGTAGATATTTCCATTTTTATACAGATAGCGGTTGAGATATTTCCAGGTTTATACAGATGACTGTGTAGATATTTCCCTATTTATACAGATGTCAGTGAAGATATTTACAAGTTTATACACATGGCGGTGTAGATATTTCCATGTTTATGCAGATGGCGGTGTAGATATTTCCATATTTACAGAGATGGCGGTGTAATTATTTCCATGTTTATACAGATAGCGGTGTAGATATTTCCATGTTTATAGAGATAGCGGTGTAGATATTTCCATGTTTATACAGATAGCGGTGTAGATATTTCCATGTTTATACAGCTTGCGGTGTAGATATTTGCATGTTTACACAGATAGCAGTGCAGATATTTCCATCTTTGCACAGATTGTGGTGTAGATATTTAAATCTTTACAAAGATAGCGGTGTAGATATTTCCATCGTTGCACAGATTGTGCTGTAGATATTTCAATCTTTACACAGATAGTGGTGTAGGTATTTCTATGTTTACACAGACAGCGGTGTAGATATTTCCATATTTACACAGATATCCTTGTATATATTTGCATGTTTATACAGATACCAGTGTAGATATTTCCATGTTTATACAGAGAGAGGTGTAGATGTTTCCATGTTTATACAGACAGCAGTGTAAATATTTCCATGTTTATACAGATCGTTGTATAGATATTTCCATGTTTATACAGATCACGGTGTAGATATTTCCCTGTTTATAGAGATCGCGGTGGAGATATCTCCTTGTTTATACAGGTCATGGTGTAGATATTTCCTTGTTTATACAAATTGCAGTGTAGTTATTTCCATGTTTATACAGATAGCGGTATAGATATTTCCTTGTTTATACAAATAGCGGTATAGATATTTCCATGTTTACAGATCACGGTGTAGATATTTCCTTGTTTATACAAATAGCCGTGTAGTTATTTCCATGTTTATACAGATAGCGGTGTAGTTATTTCCATATATATACAGATGGCTGCGTAGATATTTCCATGTTTATACAGATGACTTTGTAGGTATTTAAATGTTTATACAGCTGGCTGTGTAGATATTTCCATGTTTATAGAGATAGCTGTGTAGATATTTCCATGTTTATACAGATAGCGGTGTAGATATTTCCATGTTTATACACATGGCGGTGTAGATATTTCCATGTTTATAGAGATGGCGGTGTAGATATTTCCATGTTCATTGAGATAGCGGTGTACATATATCCATGTTCACAGAGATAGCAGTCAGGATATTTCCATGTTTATAGAGATAGCAGTGTAGATATTTCCATTTTTAAAGAGATAGCGGTTTTGATATTTCATATTTATACAGATAGCAATGTAGATATTTCCATGTTTATACAGAGTGCGGTGTAGATATTTCCATGTTTAAACAGATAGCGGTGTAGATATTTCCACGTTTATACATACGGCGGAGTAGATATTTCCATCTTTCTACAAAAGGCAGTGTAGATATTTCCATGTTTATAGAGATGGCGGTGTAGATATTTCCATGTTTATATAGATGGCAATGTAGATATTTTCTTGTTTATATAGATGGCTTTGTAGATATCTCCATGTTTAAAGAGACGGTGGAGTATATATTTCCATGTTGATGGAGATAGCGGTGTAGATATTTCCATGTTTATAGAGATAGCAGTGTAGTTATTTCCATGTTTATAGAGATAGCGGTGTAGATATTTCCATATTTCTACAGATGACTGTGTAGATATTTCCATGTTTGTACAGATGGCAGTGTAGATATTTCCATGTTTATAGAGATAGCGGTGTAGATATTTTCATGTTTATTCAGATTGCGGTGGAGATATGTCCATGTTTATACAGATAGCAATGGAGATATTTCCACGTTAATACACACAGCGGTGTCGATATTTCCATGTTTATACTGATAGCGGTGTAGATATTTCCATGTTTATACAGATGGCTGTGTAGATATTTCCATGTTTATACGGAGTTCTCTGTAGATATTTCCATGTTTATATAGATGACAGTGTAGATATTTCCAGGTTTATACAGATGACTGAGTAGATACTTCCATGTTAATACAGATGGCGGTGTAGATATTTCCATGTTTATAGAGATAGCGGTGAAGATATTTCTATGTTTATTGAGATAACGGTGTAAATATTTCCATATTTATTCAGATAGTGGTGTAGTTATTTCCATGTTTTTACAGATAGCGCTGTAGATATTTCCATCTTTATTCAGAGAGTGCTGTATATATTTCCATGTTTATACAGATCACTGCGTATATATTTAAATATTTATACAGATAACGTTGTAGATATTTCCATCTTTATACAAACGGTGGTGTAGATATTTCCATGTTCCTACACATGACTGTGTAGTTATTTCCATGTTTATACAGATGGCGGTGTAGATATTTCCATATTTATAGAGATAGAAGTGTAGATATTTCCAGGTTTATACAGATAGGGGTGTTAATATTTCCATGTTTATACAGATCGTGGTGTAGATATTTCCATGTTTATACAGATACCGGTGTAGATATTTCCATGTTTATACCGACTGCAGTGTAGGTGTTTCTATGTTTATACAGATAGCGGTGTAGATATTTCCATGTTTGTACAGATGGCGGTGTTCATATTTCCATCTTTACGCAGAGTGCCGTGCAGATATTTCCACCTTTATACAGATGGCGTTGTAGATATTTCCATGGATATGCAGATGGCGGTGTGGATATTTCCATGTTGATAGAGATAGCGGTGTAGATATTTCCATGTTTATATAGATGGCGTTGTAGATATTTCCATGTTTATACCGATAGCGGTGTTGTTATTTCCTCGTTTTTACAGATAGCTATGTAGATATTTCCATGTTTATAGAGCTCGCGGTGCAGATATTTATATCTTTATACAGATGGCATTGTAGATATTTCCTTATTCACACAGATGGCGGTGTAGATGTTTCCATGTTTATACAGATGGAGGAGTAGTTAGTTCCATGTTTATGGAGATGGCAATGTACATATTTTCATGTTTATAGAGATGGCGGTGTACATATTTCCATGTTTATAGAGATAGCAGTGTAGATATTTACATGTTTATACAGATGGCTGTGTAGATATTTCCATGTGTCTACAGATGGCATTGTAGATATTTCCATGTTTATACAGATGACTGTATAGGTATTTCCATGTTTTTACAGATGGCAGTGCAGATATTCCCATGTTTATAGAGATAGCAGTGTAGATATTTTCATGTTTATACAGATTGCGGTGGAGATATGTCCATGTTTATACAGATAGCAATGGAGATATTTCCACGTTAATACACATAGCGGGGTAGATATTTCCATGTATATACAGATAGCGGTGTAGATATTTCCATGTTTTTACAGATGACAGTGCAGATATTTCCATGTTTATAGGGATAGCAGCGTAGATATTTCCATGTTTGTACAGATGGCGGTGTTGATATTTCCATCTATACACAGATGGCCGTGTAGATATTTCCTTGTTTATACAGATGGCGGCGTAGATATTTCCATGGACATGCAGATGGCGGTTTAGTTATTTCCATGTTTATACAGATAGCGGTGTAGATATTTCCATGTTTACACAGATGGTGGAGTAGATATTTCCGTGTTTATACACATGGTGGAGGAGATACTTCCATCTTTATGGAGATGGCAGTGTAGATATTTACATGTTTATAGAGATGGCGGTGTAGATATTTCCATATTTATAGAGATAGCGGTGTAGATATTTATATCTTTCTACAGATGGCAGTGTAGATAATTCCATGTTTATACAGATAGCGGTGAAGATATTTCCATGTTTATACAGATGCCTATGCAGATATTTCCATATTTATACAGAGGGCTGTGTAGATATTTCTATGTTTATACAGATGGCAGTGTAGATATTTCCATGTTCCTACACATGATTGTGTAGTTATTTCCATGTTTATACAGATAGCGGTGTATATATTTCCATGTTTATACAGATTGTGGTGTAAATATTTCCATGTTTATACAGATTCCAGTGTAGATATTTCCATGTTTATACAGACCGCAGTGTAGATATTTCCTTGTTTTTAGAGATAGCAGTGTAGATATTTCCAGGTTTGTACAGATGGCGGTGTTGATGTTTCCATGTATACACAGATTACCGTGTAGGTATTTCCATGTGTATACAGATGGCATTGTAGATATTTCCATGTTTATACAGATGGTGTTGTAGATATTTCCATGTTTGCACAGATGACTGTATAGGTATTTCCAAGTTTATACAGATGGCGGTGTGGATATTTCCATTTTTGTACAGATGGCGGTGTTCATATTTCCATCTTTACGCAGAGTGCCGTGCAGATATTTCCACCTTTATACAGATGGCGTTGTAGATATTTCCATGGATATGCAGATGGCGGTGTGGATATTTCCATGTTTATAGAGATAGCGGTGTAGATATTTCCATGTTTATATAGATGGCGTTGTAGATATTTCCATGTTTATACCGATAGCGGTGTTGGTATTTCCTCGTTTTTACAGATAGCTATGTAGATATTTCCATGTTTATAGAGCTCGCGGTGCAGATATTTATATCTTTATACAGATGGCATTGTAGATATTTCCTTATTCACACAGATGGCGGTGTAGATGTTTCCATGTTTATACAGATGGCGGAGTAGTTAGTTCCATGTTTATGGAGATGGCAGTGTAGATATTTTCATGTTTATAGAGATGGCGGTGTACATATTTCCATGTTTATAGAGATAGCAGTGTAGATATTTACATGTTTATACAGATGGCTGTGTAGATATTTCCATGTGTCTACAGATGGCATTGTAGATATTTCCATGTTTATACAGATGACTGTATAGGTATTTCCATGTTTTTACAGATGGCAGTGCAGATATTCCCATGTTTATAGAGATAGCGGTGTAGATATTTTCATGTTTATACAGATTGCGGTGGAGATATGTCCATGTTTATACAGATAGCAATGGAGATATTTCCACGTTAATACACATACCTGGGAAGATATTTCCATGTATATACAGATAGCGGTGTAGATATTTCCATGTTTTTACAGGTGACAGTGCAGATATTTCCATGTTTATAGGGATAGAAGAGTAGATATTTCCATGTTTGTATAGATGGCGGTGTTGATATTTCCATCTATACACAGATGGCCGTGTAGATATTTCCTTGTTTATACAGATGGCGGCGTAGATATTTCCAGGGACATGCAGATGGCGGTTTAGTTATTTCCATGTTTATACAGATAGCGGTGTAGATATTTCCATGTTTACACAGATGGTGGTGTAGATATTTATATCTTTCTACAGATGGCAGTGTAGATATTTCCATGTTTATACAGATAGCGGTGCAGATATTTCCATGTTTATACAGATGCCTATGCAGATATTTCCATATTTATACAGAGGGCTGTGTAGATATTTCTATGTTTATACAGATGGCAGTGTAGATATTTCCATGTTCCTACACATGATTGTGTAGTTATTTCCATGTTTATACAGATAGCGGTGTATATATTTCCATGTTTATACAGATTGTGGTGTAAATATTTCCATGTTTATACAGATTCCAGTGTAGATATTTCCATGTTTATACAGACCGCAGTGTAGATATTTCCTTGTTTTTAGAAATAGCAGTGTAGATATTTCCAGGTTTGTACAGATGGCGGTGTTGATGTTTCCATGTATACACAGATTACCGTGAAGGTATTTCCATGTGTATACAGATGGCATTGTAGATATTTCCATGTTTATACAGATGGTGTTGTAGATATTTCCATGTTTGCACAGATGACTGTATAGGTATTTCCAAGTTTATACAGATGGCGGTGTGGATATTTCCATGTTTATACAGATAGCGGTGTAGATATTTCCATATTTATACAGATAACGGTGTAGAAATTTCCATGTTTATACAGGTATCGGTGTAAATATTTCCATGTTTATACAGCTCGCAGTGTAGATATTTCCATCTTTATACAGATGGCAGTGTAGATATTTCCATGTTTATACAGATAGCGGTGTAGACATTTACATGTCTATAGAGGTAGCGGGGTAGGTATTTCCATATTTATACAGATTGCGGTGTTGACATTTCCATCTTTATGTAGATGGCGGTGTAGATATTTCCATGTTTATAGAGATGGCAGTGAAGTTATTTTCATGTTTATACAGATACTGGTGTAGATATTTCCATGTTTATACAGATGGCGGTGTAGATACATCCATGTTTCTGACGATGGCGCTGTAGATATTTTCATGTTTATAGAGATGGCGGTGTAGATATTTCCATGTATATAGAGATTGCAGTGTTGATATTTCCATGTATATAGAGAAATCGGTGTAGGTATTCCAATGTTTATAGAGATAGCGGTGTGGATATTTCCATATTTATACAGATAGCGGTGTAGGTATTTCCATGTTTATACAGATGGTGGTGTAGATATTTCCTTGTTTATACATATATCGGTGTAGTTATTTCCAGGTTTATACAGAGAGCGGTGTAGATTTTTCCACGTTTTGCAGATAGTGGTGTAGATATTTCCATCTTTATACAGATAGCGGTGCAAATATTTCCATGCTTACACAAATAGCCATGTAGATATTTCTATGTTTACACAGATAGAGTTGCAGATATTTCCAAGTTTATAAAGATAGCGGTGCAGACATTTCCATGTTTATACAGATAGCGGTGTGGCTCTTTCCATGTTGATACAGATAGCGGTGTGGGTATTTCCATGTTTATACAGATAGCGGTGTAGATATTTCCATGTTTATAGAGATAGCTTTGCAGATATTTCCATGTTTATACAGATGGCGGTGAAGATATTTCCATGTTTATACAGATCGCGGTGTAGATATTTCCATGTTTATACAGATCGCGGTGAAGATATTTCCATGTTTATACAGATAGTGGTGTAGATATTTCCATGTTTTTACAGATATCGCTGTAGTTATTTCCATGTTTACACAGATTGCGGTGAAGATATTTCCATATTTCTACAGATGGCATTGTAGATATTTCCATGTTTATACAGATGGCGGTGTAGATATTTCCATGTTTATATAGATGGTGGTGTAGATATTACCATGTTTATACAGATAGCGGTGTAGATATTTCCATGTTTATACAGATCGTGGTGAATATATTTGCAAGTTTATACAGATCGCGGTGTAGATATTTCCATGTTTATACAGAGAGCGGTGTAGATATTTCCATGTTTATACAGAGAGCGGTGTAGATATTTCCATGTTTATACAGATAGCGGTGTAGATATTTCCATGTTTATACAGATGGCGGTGTAGATATTTCCATGTTTATAGAGATGGCGGTGTAGTTATTTCCATGTTTATACAGATAGCGGTGTAGATATTTCCATGTTTATACAGATGGCGTTGTAGATAATTCCATGTTTATAGAGATGGCGGTGTAGATATTTCCACGTTCATTGAGATAGCGGTGTAGATATATCCATGTTCACAGAGATAGCAGTCAGGATATTTCCATGTTTATACAGATAGCAGTGTAGATATTTCCATTTTTAAAGAGATAGCGGTTTTGATATTTCATATTTATACAGACAGCAGTGTAGATATTTCCATGTTTATACAGAGTGCGGTGTAGATATTTCCATGTTTAAACAGATAGCGGTGTAGATATTTCCAAGTTTATGCAGACGGCGGTGTAGATATTTCCAACTTTCTACAAATGGCAGTGTAGATATTTCCATGTTTACAGAGATGGCGGTGTAGATATTTCCATGTTTATATAGATGGCAATGTAGATATTTTCTTGTTTATATAGATGGTGTTGTAGATATCTCCATGTTTAAAGAGATGGCGGTGTATATATTTCCATGTTGATGGAGATAGCGGTGTAGATATTTCCATGTTTATAGAGATAGCGGTGTAGTTATTTCCATGTTTATAGAGATAGCGGTGTAGATATTTCCATATTTCTACAGATGACTGTGTAGATATTTCCATGTTTGTACAGATGGCAGTGTAGATATTTCCATGTTTCTACACATGACTGTGTAGGTATTTCCATGTTTATACTGATGGCTTTGTAGATATTTCCATGTTTATAGAGATAGCGGTGCAGATATTTCCATGTTTATACAGATAGCGGTGTATATATTTCCATGTTTATACAGATCGTGGTGTAGATATTTCCATGTTTATACAGATACCGGTGTAGATATTTCCAGGTTTATACAGACCGCAGTGTAGATATTTCCATTTTTATAGAGATAGCTGTGTAGATATTTCCATGTTTGTACAGATGGCGGTGTTGATGTTTCCATCTATACACAGATTGCTGTGTAGGTATTTCCATGTGTATACAGATGGCATTGTAGATATTTCCATGTTTATACCGATAACTTTGTACGTATTTCCATGTTTATACAGATAGCAGTGTAGATATTTCCACGTTTATACTGATCGCGGTGTAGATATTTCCATGTTCATAGAGATAGCGGTGTTGATTTTTCCATGTTTATAGAGATAGCGGCGTGGATATTTCCATGTTTATACAGATAGGGGTGTAGGTATTTCCATGTATATAGAGATGGCGGTGTAGATATTTCCATGTTTATACAGATCACGGAGTAGATATTTCCATGATTATACAGATCGCGGTGCTGATATTACCATGTTTATAGGGATAGCATTGCAAATATTTCCACATTTATACAGATAGCGGAGAAGTTATTAGCATGTTTATACAGGTAGAGGTGTAGATATTTCCATGTATAAACAGATGTCTGTGTATATATTTCCATGTTTAAACAGATGGCGGTGTAGATAGTTCCTTCTTTATACAAATAGCGGTGTAGCTATTTCCATGTTTATACAGATCACGGTGTAGATATTTCCTTGTTTATACAAATAGCGGTGTAGTTATTTCCATGCTTATACAGATAGCGGTGTAGATATTTCCTTGTTTATACAAATAGCGGTGTAGATATTTCCATGTTTATACAGATCACGGTGTAGATATTTCCTTGTTTATACAAATAGCAGTGTAGTTATTTCCATGTTTATACAGATAGTGGTGTAGTTATTTCCATGCATATACAGATGGCTGTGTAGATATGTCCACGTTTATACAGATGGCTGTGTAGATGTTTCCATGTTTATACAGATGACTTTGTAGGTATTTCCATGTTTATACAGATGGCGGTGTAGATATTTCCATGTTTATAGAGATAGCTGTGTAGATATTTCCATGTTTATACAGATAGCGGTGTAGATATTTCCATGTTTATACAGATCGTGGTGTAGATATTTACATGTTTATACAGATCGCGGTGTATATATTTCCATGTTTATAGAGATAGCGGTGTAGATATTTCCAAGTTTTTAGAGATATCGGCGTAGATATTTCCATGTTTACACAGATTGCGGTGTAGATATTTCCATCTTTCTACAGATGGCATTGTAGATATTTCCATGTTTATACAGATGGTTGTGTAGATATTTCCATGTTTATATAGATGGCGGAGCAGTTATTACCATGTTTATACAGATAGCGGGGTAGGTATTTCCATGTTTATACAGATCGTGGTGAAGATATTTCCATGTTTATGCAGATCGCGTTGTAGATATTTCCATGTTTATACACATCGCGGTGTATATATTTCCATGTTTATACAGATAGCGGTGTAGATATTTCCATGTTTATAGAGATAGCGCTGTAGTTATTTCCGTGTTTATAGACATAGCGGTGTAGATATTTCCATGTTTATATAGATGGCGTTGTAGATATTTCCATGTTTATACCGATAGCGGTGTTGGTATTTCCACGTTTATAGAGATAGCGATGTAGATATTTCCATGTTTATACATTCGCGATGCAGTTATTTATATCTTTATACAGATGGCATTGTAGATATTTCCTTATTCACATTGTTGG
This sequence comes from Pan troglodytes, assembly GCF_028858775.2. Taxonomy (NCBI): domain Eukaryota; kingdom Metazoa; phylum Chordata; class Mammalia; order Primates; family Hominidae; genus Pan; species Pan troglodytes. The sequence continues at coordinate 4,704,549 of NC_072419.2, read as the reverse complement.
CGGTGTAGATGTTTCCATGTTTATACAGATGGCGGAGTTGTTAGTTCCATGTTTATGGAGATGGCAGTGTAGATCTTTTCATGTTTATTGAGACAGCAGTGTAGATATTTACATGTTTATACAGATGGCTGTGTAGATATTTCCATGTTTCTACACATGACTGTGTAGGTATTTCCATGTTTATACAGATGGCTGTGGAGATATTTCCATGTGTATACAGATGGCATTGTAGATATTTCCATGTTTATACAGATGACTGTATAGGTATTTCCATGTTGTTACAGATGGCAGTGCAGATATTTCCATGTTTATAGAGATAGCGGTGTAGATATTTCCATGTTTGTACAGATGGCGTTGTTGATATTTCCATCTATACACAGACGGCCGTGTAGATATTTCCATGTTTATACAGATAGCGGCGTAGATATTTCCATGGACATGCAGATGGCGGTGTAGAGATTTCCATGTTTATACAGATAGCGGTGTAGATATTTCCATGTTTACACAGATGGTGGTGTAGATATTTCCGTGTTTATACACATGGCGGAATAGATACTTCCATCTTTATGGAGATGGCAATGTAGATATTTTCATGTTTATAGAGATGGTGGTGTAGATATTTCCATATTTATAGAGATAGTGGTGTAGATATTTCCATCTTTCTACAGATGGCAGTGTAGATATTTCCATGTTTATACAGATGGCGTTTTAGATATTTCCATATTTATATAGATGTCTGTGTAGATATTTCCATGTGTATACAGATGTTATTGTAGGTATTTCCATGTATATACAGATGGTGGTGTAGATATTTCCATATTTATTCACATGACTGAGTAGATATTTCTATGTTTTTACAGATGGCAGTGTAGATATTTCAATGTTTATAGAGATGGTATTGTAGATATTTCCATGTTTATACAGATTACGGTGGAGATATTTCCATGTTTATACAGAGAGCAGTGGAGATATTTCCATGTTTATACACATAGCGGTGTACATATTTCCATGTTTATAGAGACAGCGGTGTAGGTATTTCCATGTTTATACAGATAGCGGCGCAGATATTTCCATGTTTATACAGATGCCTATGCAGATATTTCCATATTTATACAGAGGGCTGTGTAGATATTTCTTTGTTTATACAGATGGCAGTGTAGATATTTCCATGTTTCTACACATGACTGTGTAGGTATTTCTATGTTTATACAGATGGCTTTGTAGATATTTCCATGTCTATAGAGATAGCGGTGCAGATATTTCCATGTTTATACAGATAGCGGTGTATATATTTCCATGTTTATACAGATCGTGGTGTAGATATTTCCATGTTTATACAGATACCGGTGTAGAAATTTCCATGTTTATACAGACCGCAGTGAAGATATTTCCATTTTTATAGAGATAGCTGTGTAGATATTTCCATGTTTGTACAGATGGCGGTGTTGATGTTTCCATCTATACACAGATTGCTGTGTAGGTATTTCCATGTGTATACAGATGGCATTGTAGATATTTCCATGTTTATACAGATGGTGGTGTAGATATTTCCATGTTTACACAGATGACTGTATAGGTATTTCCATGTTTATACAGATGGCGGTGTAGATATTTCCAAGTTTATAGAGATACCGGTGTAGATATTTCAATATTTGTACAGATAACGGTGTAGAAGTTTCCATGTTTATGCAGATAGCGGTGTAAATATTTCCCTGTTTATACAGATCACGGTGTAGATATTTCCATGTTTATAGAGATAGCGGTGTAGATATTTCCATGTTAATACAGAGCGCGGTGTAGATATTTCCATGTTTATACAGATAGCGGTGCAGATATTTCCATGTTTGTACAGATGGCGGTGTTGATATTTCCATCTTTACACAGATGACTGTGTAGATATTTCCATGTTTATACAGATGGCGTCGCAGATATTTCCATGGATCTGTAGATGGCGGTGTAGATATTTCCATGTTTTTACAGATAGCGGTGTAGTTATTTCCATGTTTACATAGATAGCGGTGTAGATATTTCCATGTATGTACACATGGCTGTGTAGATATTTCCATGTTTATACAGATGGCGGTGTAGATATTTCCATGTTTATACAGATCACAGTGTAGATATTAACTTGTTTATACAAATAGCGGTGTACATAATTCCATGTTTATACAGATAGTGGTGTAGATATTTCCATGTATATACAGATGGCTGTGTAGATATTTCCATGTTTATACACATGGCTGTGTAGATATTTCCATGTTTATACAGATGACTTTGTAGGTATTTCCATGTTTATAGAGATAGCGGTGCAAATATTTCCACATTGATACAGATAGCGGTGTAGTTATTAGCATGTTTATACAGATAGCGGTGTAGATATTTCCATGTATAAACAGATGTCTGTGTAGATATTTCCATGTTTAAACAGATGGTGGTGTAGATATTTCCTTGTTTATACAAATAGCTGTGTATTTATTTGCATGTTTATACAGATAGCGGTGTAGATATTTCCATGTATATACAGACGGCTGTGTAGATATTTCCATGTTAATAGAGATGGCCGTGTAGATATTTCCATATTTATACAGATAGCGGTTTAGCTATTTCCATGTTTATACAGACAGCGGTGTAGATATTTCCATGTTTATACAGATACCGGTGTAGAAATTTCCATGTTTATACAGACCGCAGTGTAGATATTTCCATGTTTATACAGATAGCGGTGTAGATATTTCCATGTTTGTACAGATGGCGGTGTTGATGTTTCCATCTATACACAGATGGTCGTGTAGGTATTTCCATGTGTATACAGATGGCATTGTAGATATTTCCATGTTTATACAGATGGTGGTGTAGATATTTCCATGTTTACACAGATGACTGTATAGGTATTTCCATGTTTTTACAGATGGCATTGTACATATTTCCACGTTTGTAGAGATAGCATTGTAGATATTTCCACGTTTATACAGATGGCGGTGTAGATATTTCCATGTTTATAGAGATAGCGGTGTAGATATTTCCATATTTATACAGATAGCGGTTTAGCTATTTCCATGTTTATACAGACCGCGGTGCAGATATTTCCATGTTTATACAGATAGCGGTGCAGATATTTCCATGTTTGTACAGATGGCGGTGTTATTTCCATCTATATAACAGATGACCGTGTAGATATTTCCATGTTTATACAGATGGCGGCGCAGATATTTCCATGGATATGTAGAAGGCGGTGTAGATATTTCCATGTATATACAGATAGCGGTGTAGTTATTTCCATGTTTATATTGATAGCGGTGTAGATATTTCCATGTATATACACATGTCTGTGTAGATATTTCCATGTTTATACAGATGGCGGTGTAGATATTTCCATGTTTATACCGATAACTTTGTAAGTATTTCCATGTTTATACCGATGGCGGTGTAGATATTTCGATGTTTATAGAGATAGCAGTGGAGATATTTCCATGTTTATAGAGATGGCGGTGTAGATATTTCCATGTTCATAGAGATAGCGGTGTTGATTTTTCCATGTTTATAGAGATAGCGGTGTGGATATTTCCATGTTTATACAGATAGGGGTGTAGATATTTCCATGTTTATAGAGATGGCGGTGTAGATATTTCCATGTTTATAAAGATCATGGTGTAGATATTTCCATGTTTATACAGATCGCGGTGTTGATATTACCATGTTTATAGAGATAGCGGTGCAAATATTTCCACATTGATACATATAGCGGTGTAGTTATTAGCATGTTTATACAGATAGCGGTGTAGATATTTCCATGTATAAACAGATGTCTGTGTAGATATTTCCATGTTTAAACAGATGGTGGTGTAGATATTTCCTTGTTTATACAAATAGCGGTGTATTTATTTGCATGTTTATCCAGATAGCGGTGTAGATATTTCCATGTATATACAGACGGCTGTGTAGATATTTCCATGTTAATACAGATGGCCGTGTAGATATTTCCATATTTATACAGATAGCGGTTTAGCTATTTCCATGTTTATACAGACAGCGGTGTAGATATTTCCATGTTTATACAGATACCGGTGTAGAAATTTCCATGTTTCTACAGACCGCAGTGTAGATATTTCCATGTTTATACAGATAGCGGTGTAGTTATTTCCATGTTTATATAGATAGCGGTGTAGATATTTCCATGTATGTACACATGTCTGTGTAGATATTTCCATGTTTATACAGATGGCGGTGTAGATATTTCCATGTTTATACCGAAAACTTTGTAAGTATTTCCATGTTTATACCGATGGCGTTGTAGATATTTTGATGTTTATAGAGATAGCAGTGGAGATATTTCCATGTTTATAGAGAGAGCGATGTAGATATATCCACGTTTATACTGATCGCGGTGTAGATATTTCCATGTTTATAGAGATAGCGGTGTGGATATTTCCATGTTTATACAGATAGGGGTGTAGATATTTCCATGTTTATAGAGATGGCGGTGTAGATATTTCCATGTTCATACAGATCACGGTGTAGATATTTCCTTGTTTATACAAATAACAGTGTAGTTATTTCCATGTTTATACAGATAGCGGTGTAGATATTTCCAAGTATATACAGATGGGTGTGTAGATATTTCCATGTTTATACAGATGGCTGTGTAGATATTTCCATGTTTATACAGATGACTTGTAGGTATTTCCGTGTTTATACAGATGACGGTGTAAATATTTCCATGTTTATAGAGATAGCTGTGTAGATTTTCCATGTTTATACAGATAGCGGTGTAGATATTTCCATGTTTATACAGATCGCGGTGTAGATATTTCCATGTTTATGCACATCGCAGTGTAGATATTTCCATGTTTTTACAGATAGCGGTGTAGTTATTTCCATGTTTTTACAGATATTGGTGCAGATATTTCCATGTTTACACAGATTGCGGTGTAGATATTTCCATCTTTCTACAGATGGCATTGTAGATACTTCCATGTTTATCCAGATGGCGGTGTAGATATTTCCATGTTTATATAGATGGTGGTGTAGATATTACCAAGTTTATACAGATAGCCGTGTAGATATTTCCATGTTTATACAGATCGCGGTGTAGATATTTCCATGTTTATGCAGATCGTGGTGTAGATATTTCCATGGTTATACAGATAGCAGTGTAGATATTTCCATTTTTATAGAGATAGCGGTTTTGATATTTCATATTTATACACATAGCAGTGTAGATATTTCCATGTTTATACTGATAGCGGTGTAGATATTTCCACGTTTATACAGATGGCGGTGTAGATATTTCCATCTTTCTACAAATGGCAGTGTAGATATTTCCATGTTTATAGAGATGGCGGTGTTGATGTTTCCATCTATACACACATTGTCGTGTAGGTAGTTCCGTGTGTATACAGATGGCATTGTAGATATTTCCATGTTTATACAGATGGCGGTGTAGATATTTCCATGTTTATACCGATAACTTTGTAAGTATTTCCATGTTTATACAGATGGCGGTGTAGATAGTTCGATGTTTATAGAGATAGCAGTGGAGATATTTCCATGTTTATACAGATAGCGGTGTAGATATTTCCATGTTTATACTGATCGTGGTGTAGATATTTCCATGTTTATAGAGATGGCGTTGTAGATATTTCCATGTTCATAGAGATAGCGGTGTTGCTTATTCCATGTTTATAGAGATATCGGTGTGGATATTTCCATGTTTATACAGATAGGGGTGTAGATATTTCCATGTTTATAGAGATGGCGGTGTAGACATTTCCATGTTTATACAGATCACAGTGTAGATATTTCCATGTTTATACAGATCGCGGTGTAGATATTTCCATGTTTATACAGATCATGGTGTAGATATTTCCATGTTTATACAGATCGTTGTGTTGATATTACCATGTTTATAGGGATAGCGGTGCAAATATTTCCACATTTATACAGATAGCGGTGTAGTTATTAGCATGTTTATACAGATAGTGGTGTGGATATTTCCATGTATAAACAGATGTCTTTGTATATATTTCCATGTTTAAATAGATATCGGAATAGATATTTCCTTGTTTAAACAAATAGCGGTGTAGTTATTTCCATGTTTATACAGATCGCGGTGTAGATATTTCCATGTTTATACAGATCACAGTGTAGATATTTCCTTGTTTATACAAATAGCGGTGTAGTTATTTCCATGTTTATACAGATAGCAGTGTAGATATTTCCATGTATATACAGATGGCTGTGTAGAAATTTCCATGTTTATACACATGGCTGTGTAGATATTTCCATGTTTATACAGATGACTTTGTAGTTATTTCCATGTTTATACAGATGGCGGTGTAGATATTTCCATGTTTATAGAGATAGCTTTGTAGATATTTCCATGTTTATACAGATAGCGGTGTAGATATTTCCCAGTTTATACAGATCGCGGTGTAGATATTTCCAAGTTTATGCAGATCGCGGTGTAGATATTTCCATGTTTATACAGATAGCGGTATAGATATTTCCATGTTTTTACAGATATTGTTGTAGATATTTCCATGTTTACACAGATTGCGGTGTAGATCTTTCTATCTTTCTACAGATGGCATTGTAGTTATTTCCATGTTTATACAGATGGCGGTGTAGATATTTCCATGTTTATATAGATGGCAATGTAGATATTTTCTTGTTTATGTAGATGGCGTTGTAGATATCTCCATGTTTAAAGAGATGGCGGTGTATGTATTTCCATGTTGATGGAGATAGCGGTGTAGATATTTCCATGTTTATAGAGATAGCGGTGTAGTTATTTCCATGTTGATAGAGATAGCGGTGTAGATATTTCCATATTTCTACAGATGACTGTGTAGATATTTCCATGTTTGTACAGATGGCAGTGTAGATATTTCCATGTTTATAGAGATAGCGGTGTAGATAATTTCATGTTTATACAGACTGCGGTGGAGATATGTCCATGTTTATACAGATAGCAATGGAGATATTTCCACGTTAATACACATAGCGGTGTAGATATTTCCATGTTTATACAGATGGCGGTGTAGATATTTCCATGTTTATACCGATAACTTTGTAAGTATTTTCATGTTTATACCGATGGCGGTGTAGATATTTCGATGTTTATAGAGATAGCAGTGGAGATATTTCCATGTTTATAGAGATGGCGGTGTAGATATTTCCATGTTCATAGAGATAGCGGTGTTGATTTTTCCATGTTTATAGAGATAGCGGTGTGGATATTTCCATGTTTATACAGATAGGGGTGTAGATATTTCCATGTTTATAGAGATGGCCGTGTAGATATTTCCATGTTTATACAGATCACAGTGTAGATATTTCCATGTTTATAAAGATCGTGGTTTAGATATTTCCATGTTTATAAAGATCATGGTGTAGATATTTCCATGTTTATACAGATCGCGGTGTTGATATTACCATGTTTATAGAGATAGCGGTGCAAATATTTCCACATTGATACATATAGCGGTGTAGTTATTAGCATGATTATACAGATAGCGGTGTAGATATTTCCATGTATAAACAGATGTCTGTGTAGATATTTCCATGTTTAAACAGAAGGTGGTGTAGATATTTCCTTGTTTATACAAATAGCGGTGTATTTATTTGCATGTTTATACAGATAGCGGTGTAGATATTTCCATGTATATACAGACGGCTGTGTAGATATTTCCATGTTAATACAGATGGCCGTGTAGATATTTCCATATTTATACAGATAGCGGTTTAGCTATTTCCATGTTTATACAGACAGCGGTGTAGATATTTCCATGTTTATACAGATACCGGTGTAGAAATTTCCATGTTTATACAGACCGCAGTGTAGATATTTCCATGTTTATACAGATAGCGGTGTAGTTATTTCCATGTTTATATAGATAGCGGTGTAGATATTTCCATGTATGTACACATGTCTGTGTAGATATTTCCATGTTTATACAGATGGCGGTGTAGATATTTCCATGTTTATACCGAAAACTTTGTAAATATTTCCATGTTTATACCGATGGCGTTGTAGATATTTTGATGTTTATAGAGATAGCAGTGGAGATATTTCCATGTTTATAGAGATAGCGATGTAGATATATCCACGTTTATACTGATCGCGGTGTAGATATTTCCATGTTTATAGAGATATCGGTGTGGATATTTCCATGTTTATACAGATAGGGGTGTAGATATTTCCATGTTTATAGAGATGGCGGTGTAGATATTTCCATGTTCATACAGATCACGGTGTAGATATTTCCTTGTTTATACAAATAACAGTGTAGTTATTTCCATGTTTATACAGATAGCGGTGTAGATATTTCCAAGTATATACAGATGGGTGTGTAGATATTTCCATGTTTATACAGATGGCTGTGTAGATATTTCCATGTTTATACAGATGACTTGTAGGTATTTCCGTGTTTATACAGATGACGGTGTAAATATTTCCATGTTTATAGAGATAGCTGTGTAGATATTTCCATGTTTATACAGATAGCGGTGTAGATATTTCCATGTTTATACAGATCGCGGTGTAGATATTTCCATGTTTATGCACATCGCGGTGTAGATATTTCCATGTTTTTACAGATAGCGGTGTAGTTATTTCCATGTTTTTACAAATATTGGTGCAGATATTTCCATGTTTACACAGATTGCGGTGTAGATATTTCCATCTTTCTACAGATGGCATTGTAGATACTTCCATGTTTATCCAGATGGCGGTGTAGATATTTCCATGTTTATATAGATGGTGGTGTAGATATTACCAAGTTTATACAGATAGTCGTGTAGATATTTCCATGTTTATACAAATCGTGGTGTAGATATTTCCATGTTTATACAGATCGCGGTGTAGATATTTCCATGTTTATGCAGATCGTGGTGTAGATATTTCCATGTTTATACAGATAGCAGTGTAGATATTTCCATTTTTATAGAGATAGCGGTTTTGATATTTCATATTTATACACATAGCAGTGTAGATATTTCCATGTTTATACTGATAGCGGTGTAGATATTTCCACGTTTATACAGATGGCGGTGTAGATATTTCCATCTTTCTACAAATGGCAGTGTAGATATTTCCATGTTTATAGAGATGGCGGTGTTGATGTTTCCATCTATACACACATTGTCGTGTAGGTAGTTCCGTGTGTATACAGATGGCATTGTAGATATTTCCATGTTTATACAGATGGCGGTGTAGATATTTCCATGTTTATACCGATAACTTTGTAAGTATTTCCATGTTTATACAGATGGCGGTGTAGATAGTTCGATGTTTATAGAGATAGCAGTGGAGATATTTCCATGTTTATACAGATAGCGGTGTAGATATTTCCATGTTTATACTGATCGTGGTGTAGATATTTCCATGTTTATAGAGATGGCGTTGTAGATATTTCCATGTTCATAGAGATAGCGGTGTTGCTTATTCCATGTTTATAGAGATATCGGTGTGGATATTTCCATGTTTATACAGATAGGGGTGTAGATATTTCCATGTTTATAGAGATGGCGGTGTAGACATTTCCATGTTTATACAGATCACAGTGTAGATATTTCCATGTTTATACAGATCGCGGTGTAGATATTTCCATGTTTATACAGATCATGGTGTAGATATTTCCATGTTTATACAGATCGTTGTGTTGATATTACCATGTTTATAGGGATAGCGGTGCAAATATTTCCACATTTATACAGATAGCGGTGTAGTTATTAGCATGTTTATACAGATAGTGGTGTGGATATTTCCATGTATAAACAGATGTCTTTGTATATATTTCCATGTTTAAATAGATATCGGAATAGATATTTCCTTGTTTAAACAAATAGCGGTGTAGTTATTTCCATGTTTATACAGATCGCGGTGTAGATATTTCCATGTTTATACAGATCACAGTGTAGATATTTCCTTGTTTATACAAATAGCGGTGTAGTTATTTCCATGTTTATACAGATAGCAGTGTAGATATTTCCATGTATATACAGATGGCTGTGTAGAAATTTCCATGTTTATACAGATGGCTGTGTAGATATTTCCATGTTTATACAGATGACTTTGTAGTTATTTCCATGTTTATACAGATGGCGGTGTAGATATTTCCATGTTTATAGAGATAGCTTTGTAGATATTTCCATGTTTATACAGATAGCGGTGTAGATATTTCCCAGTTTATACAGATCGCGGTGTAGATATTTCCAAGTTTATGCAGATCGCGGTGTAGATATTTCCATGTTTATACAGATAGCGGTATAGATATTTCCATGTTTTTACAGATATTGTTGTAGATATTTCCATGTTTACACAGATTGCGGTGTAGATCTTTCTATCTTTCTACAGATGGCATTGTAGTTATTTCCATGTTTATACAGATGGCGGTGTAGATATTTCCATGTTTATATAGATGGCAATGTAGATATTTTCTTGTTTATGTAGATGGCGTTGTAGATATCTCCATGTTTAAAGAGATGGCGGTGTATGTATTTCCATGTTGATGGAGATAGCGGTGTAGATATTTCCATGTTTATAGAGATAGCGGTGTAGTTATTTCCATGTTGATAGAGATAGCGGTGTAGATATTTCCATATTTCTACAGATGACTGTGTAGATATTTCCATGTTTGTACAGATGGCAGTGTAGATATTTCCATGTTTATAGAGATAGCGGTGTAGATAATTTCATGTTTATACAGACTGCGGTGGAGATATGTCCATGTTTATACAGATAGCAATGGAGATATTTCCACGTTAATACACATAGCGGTGTAGATATTTCCATGTTTATACAGATGGCGGTGTAGATATTTCCATGTTTATACAGATGGCTGTGCTGATATTTACATGTTCATACAGAGTTCTCTGTAGATATTTCCATGTTTATATAGATGACATTGTAGATATTTCCAGGTTTATACAAATGACTGTGTAGATATTTCCATGTTAATACATATGGCGGTGTAGATATTTCCATGTTTATAGAGATAGCGGTGTAGATATTTCCATGTTTATTGAGATAACGGTGTAAATATTTCCATATTTATACAGAAAGTGGTGTAGATATTTCCATGTTTTTACAGATAGCGGTGTAGATATTTCCATCTTTATTCAGAGAGTGCTGTACATATTTCCATGTTTATACAGATCACTGTGTAGATATTTCCATGTTTATACAGATAACGTTGTAGATATTTCCATGTTTATACAAACGGTGGTGTAGATATTTCCATGTTCCTACACATGACTGTGTAGTTATTTCCATGTTTATACAGATGGCGGTGTAGATATTTCCGTATTTATACAGATAGCAGTGTAGATATTTCCAGGTTTATACAGAGAGCGGTGTAAATATTTCCATGTTTATACAGATCGTGGTGTAGTTATTTCCATGTTTATACAGATACCGGTGAAGATATTTCCATGTTTATAAAGACTGCAGTGTAGGTATTGCTATGTTTATACAGAGAGCAGTGTAGATATTTCCATGTTTGTACAGATGGCGGTTTTGATATTTCCATCTGTACACCGATTGCCGTGTACATATTTCCATCTCTACACAGATGGCGTTGTAGATATTTCCATGGATATGCAGATGGCGGTGTGGATATTTGCATGTTTATAGAGATAGCGTTGTAGGTATTTCCATTTTATAGACATTGCGGTGTAGATATTTCCATGTTTATAGAGATAGCGGTGTAGATATTTCCATGTTTATTGAGATAACGGTGTAAATATTTCCATATTTATACAGAAAGTGGTGTAGATATTTCCATGTTTTTACAGATAGCGGTGTAGATATTTCCATCTTTATTCAGAGAGTGCTGTACATATTTCCATGTTTATACAGATCACTGTGTAGATATTTCCATGTTTATACAGATAACGTTGTAGATATTTCCATGTTTATACAAACGGTGGTGTAGATATTTCCATGTTCCTACACATGACTGTGTAGTTATTTCCATGTTTATACAGATGGCGGTGTAGATATTTCCATATTTATACAGATAGCAGTGTAGATATTTCCAGGTTTATACAGAGAGCGGTGTAAATATTTCCATGTTTATACAGATCGTGGTGTAGTTATTTCCATGTTTATACAGATACCGGTGAAGATATTTCCATGTTTATAAAGACTGCAGTGTAGGTATTGCTATGTTTATACAGAGAGCAGTGTAGATATTTCCATGTTTGTACAGATGGCGGTTTTGATATTTCCATCTGTACACCGATTGCCGTGTACATATTTCCATCTCTACACAGATGGCGTTGTAGATATTTCCATGGATATGCAGATGGCGGTGTGTATATTTCCATGTTTATAGAGATAGCGTTGTAGGTATTTCCATTTTATAGACATTGCGGTGTAGATATTTCCATGTTTATATAGATGGCGTTGTAGATATTTCCATGTTTATACCGATAGCGGTGTTGTTATTTCCACGTTTATACAGATAGCGATGTAGATATTTCCATGTTTATACAGCTCGCGGTGCAGATATTTATATCTTTATACATATGGCATAGTAGATATTTCCTTATTCCCACAGATGGCGGTGTAGATGTTTCCATGTTTATACAGATGGCGGAGTAGTTAGTTCCATGTTTATGGAGATGGCAGTGTAGATATTTTCATGTTTATAGAGATGGCGGTGTAGATATTTGCATGTTTATAGGGATAGCAGTGTAGATATTTACATGTTCATACAGATGGCTGTGTAGATATTTCCATGTGTATACAGATGGCATTGTAGATATTTCCACGTTTATACAGAGGACTGTATAGCTATTTCCATGTTTTTACAGATGGCAGTGCAGATATTTCCATGTTTATAGAGATAGCGGTGTAGATATTTCCATGTTTGTACAGATGGCGGTGTTGATATTTCCATCTATACACAGATGGCCGTGTAGATATTTCCATGTTTATACAGACGGCGGCGTAGATATTTCCATGGACTTGCAGATGGCGGTGTAGTTATTTCCATGTTTATACAGATAGCGGTGTAGATATTTCCATGTTTACACAGATGGTGGTGTAAATATTTCCGTGTTTATACACATGGCGGAGTAGATACTTCCATCTTTATGGAGATGGCAGTGTAGATATTTTCATGTTTATAGAGATGGCGGTGTAGATATTTCCATATTTATAGAGATAGCAGTGTAGATATTTCCATCTTTCTACAGATGGCAGTGTAGATATTTCCATGTTTATAGAGATGGCGGTGTAGATATTTCCATATATATAGAGATGTCTGTGTAGATATTTCCATGTGTATACAGATGGTATTGTAGCTATTTCCATGTTTATACAGATGGTGGTGTAGATATTTCCATGTTTATTCAGATGACTGTGTAGATATTTCCATCTTAATAGAGATAGCGGTGCAGATATTTCCATGTTTAAACAGAAAGCGGTGAATATATTTCCATGTTTATACAGATCGTGGTGTAGATATTTCCATGTTTATACAGATACCGGTGTAGATATATCCATGTTTATACAGACCACTGTGTAGATATTTCCATGTTTATAGAGATAGCAGTGTAGATATTTACATGTTAGTACAGATGGCTGTGTAGATACTTCCATGTTTTTAGAGATAGCGGTGTAGATATTTCCATGTTTCTACATATGGCGGTGTAGATATTTCCTTGTTTATACAGATAGTGGTGTAGATATTTCCATGTTTATACAGATAGCGGTGTAGATATTTCCATGTTTTCAAAGATAGCGGTGTAGATATTTCCCTCTTTGCACAGATTGCTGTGTAGATATTTCCATTTTTACACAGATACCTGTGTAGATATTTCCAAGTTTACACAGATAGTTGTGTAGATATTTCCATGTTTACACAGATAACGCTGTAGGTATTTCCTTGTTTATACAGATAGCGGTGTAGATATTTCCATGTTTATACAGATAGCGGTGTAGATATTTCCATGTTTATACAGATAGCGTTGGAGATATTTCCCTGTTTATACAGATAGCGATGTAGATATTTCCATGTTTATACAGATAGCGGTGTAGATATTTCCATGTTTATAGAGATAGCAGTGTAGATATTTCCATGTTTATACAGATGGCGGTGTAGATACATCCATGTTTCTGAAGATGGCGGTGTAGATATTTTCATGTTTATAGAGATGGCGGTGTAGATATTTTCATGTATATAGAGATTGCAGTGTAGATATTTCCATGTTTATAGAGAAATCGGTGTAGGTATTTCCATGTTTATAGAGATAGCGGTGTGGATATTTCCATATTTATACAGATAGCGGTGTAGGTATTTCCATTTTTTTACAGATAGCGGTGCAGATATTTCCATGTTTACACAAATAGCCGTGTATATATTTCTATGTTTACACAGATAGAGTTGCAGATATTTCCATGTTTATGAAGATAGCGTTGCAGACATTTCCATGTTTATACAGATAGCGGTGTGGTTATATCCATGTTTATAGAGATAGCGGTGTGGGTATTTCCATGTTTATACAGATAGCGGTATAGCTATTTCCATGTTTATAGAGATGACTGTCTAGATATTTCCATGTTTATACAGCTTTCCGTGTAGATATTTCCACGTTGATACAGATGGTGGTGTAGATATTTCCATGTTTATACAGATGACTGTGAAGTTATTTCCATGTTTATACATATGTCAGTGTAGATATTTTCATGTTTTTAGAGATAACGATGTAGATATTTCCATGTTTATACTGATAACGTTGTAGACATTTCCATGTTTAGAGAGACAGCGTTGTAGATATTTCCATATTTATAAAGATAGCTGTGTAGATCTTTCCAGGTTTATACAGATAGCGGTGTAGATATTTCCATTTTTTTACAGATAGCGGTGTAGATATTTCCATGTTTATAGAGATGGCGTTGTAGGTATTTCCATGTTTATAGAGATAGCGGTGTAGATATTTCCATGATTATACAACTCGCAGTGCAGATATTTCCATCTTTATACAGATGGCAGTGAAGATTTTTCCATGTTTATACAGATAGTGGTGTAGATATTTCCATCTTTATACAGATGGCGGTGTAGATACAGCCGTGTTTCTGAAGATGGCGGTGTAGATATTTTCATGTTTATAGAGATGGCGGTGTAGATAATTCCATGTTTATAGAGATTGCAATGTAGTTATTTCCATGTTTATAGAGAAAGCGGTGTTGGTATTTCCATGTTTATAGAGATAGCGGTGTAGATATTTCCATATTTCTACAGATAGCGGTGTAGGTATTTCCATGTTTATACAGATGGCGGTGTAGATATTTCCATGTTTCTTCATATGGCGGTGTAGATATTTCCTTGTTTATACAGATAGTGGTTTAGATATTTCCATGTTTATAGAGATAGCCGTGTAGTTATTTCCATGTTTTCTGAGGTAGCGGTGCAGATAATTCCCTCTTTGCACAGATTGCCGTGTAGATATTTCCATTTTTACACAGATAGCTGGGTAGATATTTCCAAGTTTACACAGATAGCTGTGTAGATATTTCCATGTTTACACAGAAAACGTTGTAGATATTTCCATGTTTATACAGATGGCGGTGTAGATATTTCCATGTTTATACAGATAGCGGTGTAGATATTTCCATGTTTATAGAGATAGCGGTGGAGATATTTCCCTGTTTATACAGATAGCGATGTAGATATTTCCATGTTTATACAGATAGCGGTGTAGATATTTCCATGTTTATAGAGATAGCAGAGTAGATATTTCTATGTTTATACAGATGGCTGTGTAGATATTTCCATGTTTATAGAGATAGCGGTGTCGATATTTCCATGTTTCTACATATGGCGGTGTAGATATTTCCTTGTTTATACAGATAGTGGTGTAGATATTTCCATGTTTATACAGATAGCGGTGTAGATATTTCCATGTTTTCAGAGATAGCGGTGTAGATATTTCCCTATTTGCACAGATTGCCGTGTAGATATTTCCATTTTTACACAGATATCTGTGTAGATATTTCCAAGTTTACACAGATAGCTCTGTAGATATTTCCATGTTTACACAGATAACGCTGTCGATATTTCCATGTTTATACAGATAGCGGTGTAGATATTTCCATGTTTATACAGATAGCGGTGTAGATATTTCCATGTTTATACAGATAGCAGTGGGTATATTTCCCTGTTTATACAGATAGCTATGTAGATATTTCCATGTTTATACAGATGGCGGTGTAGATAGTTCCACGTTTATGGAGATGGCGGTGTAGATATTTTCATGTTTACATAGATGGCGGTGTAGATATTTCCATGTTTGTAGAGACTGTGGTGTTGATATTTCCATGTTTATAGAGATAGCGCTGTAGGTATTTCCTTCTTTATAGAGATGGTTGTGTAGATACATCCATGTTTATACAGATGGCTGTGTAGATACTTCCATGTGTATACAGATGACTCTGTAGATATTTATATGTTTACACACATGGCGGTGTAGATATTTCCACATTTGTACAGATAGCGGTGTAGATATTTCCATGTTTATACAGATAACGGTGTAGATATATCCATGTTTATACAGATAGCGATGTAGATATTTCCATGTTTATACAGATAGTGGCGTAGATATTTCCATGTTTACAGTGATAGCGTTGTAGATATTTGCATCTTTGCACAGATTGCGGTGTAGATATTCCCATCTTTACACAGATAGCATTGTAGATATTTTCATATTTATACAGATCGTGGTGTAGATATTTCCATCTTTCCACAGATGGCAGTTTAGATATTTAAATATTTATACAGATGACAGTGTAGATATTTCCATGTTTATACAGATCGCGGTGTAGATATTTCCATGTTTGTACAGATAGCATTGTAGATATTTCCATGTTTATACAGATAGTGGTGTAGATAATTCCATGTTTATAGAGATGGCAGTGTAGATATTTCCATGTGTATTTAGATAGCGGTGTAGATATATCCATGTTCATAGAGATATCAGTGAGGATATTTCCATGCTTATAGAGATAGCAGTTTAGATATTTCCATTTTTATAGAGATAGCGGTTTAGATATTTCATATTTCCACAGATAGCGGTGTAGATATTTCCATGTTTATACAGATTGCGGTGTAGATATTTCCATGTTTATACAGATAGCAGTGTAGATATTTCCACGTTTATACAGATGGCGGTGTAGATATTTCCATCTTTCTACAAATGGCAGTGTAGATATTTCCATGTTTATAGAGATGGCGGTGTAGATATTTCCATGTTTATATAGAAGGCAGTGTAGATATTTTCTTGTTTATGTAGATGGCGTTGTAGATATCTCCATGTTTAAAGAGATGGCTATGTATATATTTCCATGTTGATGGAGATAGCGGTGGAGATATTTACATGTTTTTAGAGATAGCGGTGTAGTTATTTCCAAGTTTATAGAGATAGCGGTGTAGATATTTCCATGTTTCTACAGATAACTGTGTAGATATTTCCATGTTTGTACAGATGGCATTGTAGATATTTCCATGTTTTACAGATCGCGGTGTAGATATTTCCATGTGTATACAGATATCGGTGTAGATATTTGCATGTTTTTACAGATATCGATGTAGATATTCCCATGTTTACACAGATTGCGGTGTAGATATTTCCATCTTTCTACAGATGGCATTGTAGATATTTCCCTGTTTATACAGATGGCCGTGTAGATATTTCCATGTTTATATAGATGGTGGTGTAGATATTACCATGTTTTTACAGATGGCGGTGTAGATATTTCCTTATTTATACAGATCGTGGTGAAGATATTTCCATGTTTATACAGACCGCGGTGTAGATATTTCCATGTTTCTACAGATCGCGGTGTAGTTATTTCCATGGTTATACAGATCGCAGTGTAGATATTTCCATGTTTATACAGATAGCAGTGTAGATATTACCATGTTTATACGCATAGCGGTGTAGATATTTCCATGTTTATACAGACGGCGATGTAGATAATTCCATGTTTATAGAGATGGCAGTGTAGATATTTCCATGTTTATTTAGATAGCGGTGTAGATATATCCATGTTCATAGAGATAGCAGTGAGGATATTTCCATGTTTATACAGATAGCAGTGTAGATATTTCCATTTTTATAGAGATAGCGGTTTAGATATTTCATATTTATACAGATAGCGGTGTAGATATTTCCATGTTTATACAGATTGCGGTGTAGATATTTCCATGTTTATACAGATAGCGGTGTAGATATTTCCACGTTTATACAGATGGCGGTGTAGATATTTCCATCTTTCTACAAATGGCAGTGTAGATATTTCCATGTTTATAGAGATGGCGGTGTAGATATTTCCATGTTTATAGAGATAGCTGTGTAGATATTTCCATGTTTATACAGATAGTGGTGTAGATATTTCCATGTTTATACAGATCGCGGTGTAGATATTTCCATGTTTAAACAGATCGCGGTGTAGATATTTCCATGATTACACAGATAGCGGTGTAGATATTTCCATGTTTATACAGATCGCGGTGTAGTTATTTCCATGATTATACAGATAGCGGTGTAGATATTTCCATGTTTTTACAGATATTGGTGTAGATATTTCCATGTTTACACAGATTGCGGTGTAGATATTTCCATCTTTCTACAGATGGCATTGTAGATATTTCCATGTTTATACAGATGGCGGTGTAGATATTTCTATGTTTATATAGATGGTGGTGTAGATATTACCATGTTTGTAGAGATAGCAGTGTAGATATTTCCATGTTCATACAGATCGTGGTGAAGATATTTCCACGTTTATACAGATCCCGGTGTAGATATTTCCACGTTTATACAGATCGCAGTGTAGATATTTCCATGTTTATAGAGATTGCGGTGTCGATATTTCCAGATTTCTACCTATGGCGGTGTAGATATTTCCTTGTTTATACAGATAGTGGTGTAGATATTTCCATGTTTATACAGATAGCGGTGTAGGTATTTCCATGTTTTCAGAGATAGCGGTGTAGATACTTCCCTCTTTGCACAGATTGCCGTGTAGTTATTTCCATTTTTACACAGATACCTATGTAGATATTTCCAAGTTTACACAGATAGCTCTGTAGATATTTCCATGTTTACACAGATAACGCTGTAGATATTTCCATGTTAATACAGATAGCGGTGTAGATATTTCCATGTTTATACAGATAGCGGTGTAGATATTTCCATGTTTATACAGATAGCGGTGGAGATATTTCCCTGTTTATACAGATAGCGATGTAGATATTTCCATGTTTATACAGATGGCGGTGTAGATAGTTCCATGTTTATGGAGATGGCGGTGTAGCTATTTTCATGTTTACATAGATGGCGGTGTAGATATTTCCATGTTTGTAGAGACTGTGGTGTTGATATTTCCATGTTTATAGAGATAGGGCTGTAGGTATGTCCTTCTTTATAGAGATGGTTGTGTAGATACATCCATGTTTATACAGATGGCTGTGTAGATATTTCCATGTGTATACAGATGACTCTGTAGATATTTATATGTTTACACAAATGGCGGTGTAGATATTTCCACATTTGTACAGATAGCGGTGTAGATATTTCCATGTTTATACAGATAACGGTGTAGATATATCCATGTTTATACAGATAGCGATGTAGATATTTCCATGTTTATACAGATAGTGGCGTAGATATTTCCATGTTTACAGAGATAGCGGTGTAGATATTTCCATCTTTGCACAGATTGCGGTGTAGATATTTCCATCTTTCCACAGATGGCAGTTTAGATATTTACATATTTATACAGATGACAGTGTAGATATTTCCATGTTTATACAGATAGCGGTGTAGATATTTCCACGTTTATACGGATCGCGGTGAAGGTATTTCCATGTTTATACAGATCACAGTGTAGATATTTCCATGTTTATACAGATCGCGGTGTAGATATTTCCATGTTTATACAGATATAATTGTAGTTATTTCCATGTTTATACAGATAGCGGTGTAGATAATTCCATGTTTATAGAGATGGCAGTGTAGATATTTCCATGTTTATTTAGATAGCGGTGTAGATATATCCATGTTCATAGACATATCAGTGAGGATATTTCCATGTTTATACAGATAGCAGTGTAGATATTTCCATTTTTATAGAGATAGCGGTTTAGATATTTCATATTTATACAGATAGCGGTGTAGATATTTCCATGTTTATACAGATTGCGGTGTAGATATTTCCATGTTTATACAGATAGCAGTGTAGATATTTCCACGTTTATACAGATGGCGGTGTAGGTATTTCCATCTTTCTACAAATGGCAGTGTAGATATTTCGATGTTTATAGAGATGGCGGTGTAGATATTTCGATGTTTATATACATGGCAATGTAGATATTTTCTTCTTTATGTAGATGGCGTTGTAGATATCTCCATGTTTAAAGAGATGGCGGTGCATATATTTCCATGTTGATGGAGATAGCGGTGGAGATATTTCCATGTTTTTAGATATAGCGGTGTAGTTATTTCCAAGTTTATAGAGATAGCATTGTAGATATTTCCATGTTTCTACAGATAACTGTGTAGATATTTCCATGTTTGTACAGATGGCATTGTAGATATTTCCATGTTTTACAGATCGCGGTGTAGATATTTCCATGTTTATACATATATCGGTGTAGATATTTGCATGTTTTTACAGATATCGGTGTAGATATTTCCATGTTTACACGGATTGCACTGTAGATATTTCCATCTTTCTACAGATGGCATTGTAGATATTTCCATGTTTATACAGATGGCGGTGTAGGTATTTCCATGTGTATACAGATGGCATTGTAGATATTTCCATGTGTATACAGATGGCATTGTAGATATTTCCATGTTTATACAGATGGTGGTGTAGATACTTCCATGTTTAAACAGATGACTTTATAGTTATTTCCATGTTTTTACAGATGGCATTGCAGATATTTCCATGTTTATAGAGATAGCACTTTAGATATTTCCATGTTTATACAGATGGCGGTGTAGATATTTCCATGTTTATAGAAATAGCGGTGTAGATATTTCCATATTTATACAGATAACGGTGTAGATATTTCCATGTTTATACAGATAGCAGTGTAAATATTTCCATGTTTATACAGATCACGGTGTAGATATTTCCATGTTTATAGAGATAGCGGTGTAGATATTTCCATGTTTATACAGATAGCGGTTTAGATATTTCCATGTTTATACAGACCGCGTTGTAAATATTTCCATGTTTATACAGATGGCGTTGATGATATTTCCATGTATACACTGAGGACCGTGTAGATATTTCCATGCTTATATAGATGGCGGCGCAGATATTTCCATGGATAAGTAGATGGCGGTGTAGATATTTCCATGTTTACACAGATAGCGGTGCAGTTATTTCCATGTTTATATAGATAGCAGTGTAAATATTTCCATGTATATACACATGGCTGTGTAGATATTTCCATGTTTATACAGATGGCGGTGTAGATATTTCCATGTTTATACAGATACCGGTGTAGAAATTTCCATGTTTATACAGATATCGGTGTAGATATTCCATGTTTTTACAGACCGCTGTGTAGATCATTCCATGTTTATACACATAGCGGTGTCGATATTTCCAAGATTATACAGATGGCGGTGTAGATATTTCCATCTTTCTACACATGGCTGTGTAGATATTTCCATGTTTATAGAGATAGCAGTGTAGATATTTCCATATTTATATAGATAACGGTGTAGAAATTTCCATGTTTATACAGATATCGGTGTAAATATTTACATGTTTATACAGATCACGGTGTAGATATTTCCATGTTTATAGAGATAGCGGTGTATATATTTCCATGTTTATACAGATAGCGGTTTAGATATTTCCTTGTTTATAAAGACCGCGGTGTAGATATATCCATGTTTATACAGATAGCGGTGCAGATATTTCCATGTTTGTACAGATGGCGGTGTTGATATTTCCATCTATACACAGATGATCATGTAGATATTTCCATGTTTATACAGATGGCAGCGCAGATATTTCTATGGATAGGCAGATGGCGGTGTAGATATTTCCATGTATACACAGATAGCGGTGTAGTTATTTCCATGTTTATATAGAGTGCGTTGTAGATATTTCCATGTATGTACACATGGCTCTGTAGATATTTCCATGTTTATACAGATGGCGGTGTAGAGATTTCCATGTTTATGTAAGTAACTTTGTAAGTATTTCCACGTTTATACAGATGGCGGTGTAGATATTTCAATGTTTCTATAGATAGCAGTGGAGATATTTCCATGTTTATACAAATAGCGGTGTATTTATTTCCATGTTTATATAGATAGCGGTGTAGATATTTCCATTTATATACACATGGCAATGTAGATCTTTCCATGTTTATACAGATGGCGGTGTAGATATTTCGATGTTTATAGAGATAGCACTGGAGATATTTCCATGTTTATACTGATAGCGGTGTAGATGTTTCCATGTTTATACTGATCGCGGTGTAGATATTTCCATGTTTATAGAGATGGCGGTGTAGATATTTCCATGGTCATAGAGATAGCGGTGTTGATTTTTCCATGTTTATAGAGATAGCTGTGTGGATATTTCCATGTTTATAAAGATAGGGTTGTAGATATTTCCATGTTTATAGAGATGACAGTGTAGATATTTACATGTTTATACAGATCAAGGTGTAGATATTTCCATGTTTATACAGATCGCGGTGTAGATATTTCCATGTTTATACAGATCATGGTATTGATATTTCCATGTTTATACAGATCGCGGTGTTGATATTACCATGTTTATAGGGATAGCGGTGCAAATATTTCCAAATTTATACAGATAGCGGTGTAGTTATTAGCATGTTTATACAGATAGCGGTGTAGATATTTCCATGTATAAAGACATGTCTGTGTATATATTTCCATGTTTAAACAGATGGCGGTGTAGATGTCTCCTTGTTTAGACAAATAGCGGTGTAGTTATTTCCATGTTTACACAGATAGCAGTGTAAATATTTCCATGTATATACAGATGGCTGTGTAGATATTTCCATGTTTATACAAATGGCTGTGTAGATATTTCCATGTTTATATAGAGGACGTTGTAGGTATTTCCATGTGTATACAGATGGCATTGTAGATATTTCCATGTTTATACAGATGGTGGTGTAGGTATATCCATGTTTATACAGATGACTGTATAGGTATTTCCATGTTTTTACAGATGGCATTGTAGATATTTAAATGTTTATACGGATGGCGGTGTAGATATTTCAATGTTTATAGAGATAGCGGTGTAGATATTTCCATATTTATACCGATAACGGTGTAGATATTTCCATGTTTATACAGACAGCGGTGTAAATATTTCCATGTTTATACAGATCACGGTGTAGTTATTTCCATGTTTATAGAGATAGCGGTGTAGATATTTCAATGTTTATACAGATAGCCGTTTAGATATTTCCATGTTTATACAAACCGCAGTGTAGATATTTCCATGTTTATACAGATAGCGGTGCAGTTATTTCCATGTTTGTACAGATGGCGGTGTTGATATTTCCAACTATACACAGATGACCATGTAGATATTTCCATGTTTATACCGATGGCGGCGCAGACCTTTCCATGGATATGTAGATGGCGGTGTAGTTATTTCCATGTTTATACAGATAGCGGTGTAGATGTTTCCATGTATATACACATGGCTGTGTAGATATTTCCATGTTTACAGATGGCGGTGTAGATATTTCCATGTTTATACAGATAACTTTGTAAATTTTTCCATGTTTATACAGATGGCGGTGTAGATATTTCGATGTTTATAGAGATAGCAGTGGAGATATTTCCATGTTTATACAGATAGGGGTGTAGATATTTCCATGTTTATAGAGATGGCGGTGTAGATATTTCCATGTTTATACAGATCGCGGTGTAGATATTTCCATGTTTATACAGATCATGGTGTAGATATTTCCATGTTTATACAGATCGCGGTGTTGATATTCCCATGTTTATAGGGATAGCGGTGCAAATATTTACACATTGATACAGATAGCGGTGTAATTATTAGCATGTTTATACAGATAGCAGTGTAGATATTTCCATGTATAAACAGATGTCTGTGT
This sequence comes from Pan troglodytes, assembly GCF_028858775.2. Lineage (NCBI taxonomy): Eukaryota > Metazoa > Chordata > Mammalia > Primates > Hominidae > Pan > Pan troglodytes. Next base: position 4,680,400 of record NC_072419.2, on the reverse strand, counting down.
AGATATTTCCATGTTTAAACAGATGGTGGTGTAGATATTTCCTTGTTTATACAAATAGCGGTGTATTTATTTCAATGTTTATACAGACAGCGGTGTAGATATTTCCATGTATATACAGAGGGCTGTGTAGATATTTCCATGTTAATACAGATGGCTGTGTAGATATTTCCATGTTTATACAGATGACTTTGTAAGTATTTCCATGTTTATACAGATTGCGGTGTAGATATTTCCATGTTTATAGAAATAGCTGTGTAGATATTTCCATGTTTATACAGATAGCAGTGTAGATATTTCCATGTTTATACAGATCGCGGTGTAGCTATTTCCATGTTTATACAAATCGCGTTGTAGATATTTCCATGTTCCTACACATGACTCTGTTGGTATTTCCATGTTTATACAGATGGCTTTGTAGATATTTCCGTGTTTATAGAGATAGCGGTGGAGATATTTCCATGTTTATACAGATAGCGATGTAAATATTTCCATGTTTATACAGATCGTGGTGTAGATATTTCCATGTTTATACAGATACCGGTGTAGAAATTTCCATGTTTATACAGACCGCAGTGTAGATATTTCCAGGTTTATACAGATAGCGGTGTAGATATTTCCATGTTTGTACAGATGGCGGTGTTGATGTTTCCATCTATACACAGATTGCCGGGTAGGTATTTCCATGTGTATGCAGATGGCATTGTAGATATTTCCATGTTTATACAGATGGTGCTGTAGATACTTCCATGTTTATACAGATGACTGTATAGTTATTTCTATGTTTTTACAGATGGCATTGCAGATATTTCCATGTTAATACAGATGGCTGTGTAGATATTTCCATGTTTATACAGATGGCGGTGTAGATATTTCCATGTTTATAGAAATAGCGGTGTAGATATTTCCATATTTATACTGATAACGGTGTAGATATTTCCATGTTTATACAGATAGCAGTGTAAATATTTCCATGTTTATACAGATCACGGTGTAGATATTCCCATGTTTATAGAGATAGCGTTTTAGATATTTCCATGTTTATACAGACCGCAGTGTAAATATTTCCATGTTTATACAGATGGCGGTGTTGATATTTCCATCTATACACAGAGGAACGTGTAGATATCTCCATGTTTATACAGATGGCGGCGCAGATATTTCCATGGATAAGTAGATGGCGGTGTTGATATTTCCATGTTTATACAGATAGCGGTGTAGATATTTCCATGTATATACACATGGCTGTGTAGATATTTCCATGTTTATACAGATGCCGGTGTAGATATTTCCATGTTTATACAGATAGCGGTGTAGATATTTCCATGTTTGTACAGATGGCGGTGCTGATGTTTCCATCTATACACAGATTGCTGTGTAGGTATTTCCATGTGTATACAGATGACTGTATAGGTATTTCCATGTTTTTACAGATGGCATTGCAGATATTTCCATGTTTATAGAGATAGCAGTGTGGATATTTCCATGTTTATACAGATGGCGGTGTTGATATTTCCATGTTTATAGAGATAGCGGTGTAGATATTTCCATATTTATACAGATAACGGTGTAGATATTTCCATGTTTATACAGACAGCAGTGTAAATATTTCCATGTTTATACCGATCACGGTGTATATATTTCCATGTTTATAGAGATAGCGGTGTATATATTTCCATGTTTATACAGATAGCGGTGTAGATATTTCCATGTTTATACAGACCGCGGTGTAGATCTTTTCATGTTTATACAGATAGCAGTGTAGATATTTCCAAGATTATATAGATGGCGGTGTAGATATTTCCATCTTTCTACAAATGGCAGTGTAGGTATTTCCATGTTTATACAGATAGCGGTGCAGATATTTCCATGTTTGTACAGATGGCGGTGTTGATATTTCCAACTATACACAGATGACCATGTAGATATTTCCATGTTTATACAGATGGCAGCGCAAATATTTCTATGGATATGCAGATGGCGGTGTAGATATTTCCATGTATATACAGATAGCGGTGTAGTTATTTCCATGTATATATAGAGAGCGGTGTAGATATTTCCATTTATGTACACATGGCTGTGTAGATATTTCCATGTTTATACAGATGGCCGTGTAGATATTTCCATGTTTATACAGATAACTTTGTAAATATTTCCATGTTTATACAGATGGCGGTGTAGATATTTCGATGTTTATAGAGATAGCAGTGGAGATATTTCCATGTTTATACAAATAGCGGTGTAGTTATTTCCATGTTTAAATAGATAGCGGTGTAGGTATTTCCATGTATATACACATGGCTTTGTAGATATTTCCATGTTTATACAGATGGCGGTGTAGATATTTCCATCTTTCTACAAATGGCAGTGTAGATATTTCCATGTTTACAGAGATGGCGGTGTAGATATTTCCATGTTTATATAGATGGCAGTGTAGATATTTTCTTGTTTATGTAGATGGCGTTGTAGATACCTCCATGTTTAAAGAGATGGCGGTGTGTATATTTCCATGTTGATGGAGATAGCGGTGTAGATATTTCCATGTTTATAGAGATAGCGGTGTAGTTATTTCCATGTTTATAGAGATAGCGGTGTAGATATTTCCATGTTTCTACAGATGACTGTGTAGATATTTCCATGTTTGTACAGATGGCAGTGTAGATATTTCCATGTTTATAGAGATAGAAGTGTAGATATTTTCATGTTTATACATATTGCGGTGGAGATTTGTCCATGTTTATACAGATGGCAATGGAGATACTTCCACGTTAATACACATGGCGGTGTAGATATTTCCATGTTTATACAGATAGCGTTGTAGATATTTCCATGTTTATAGAGATAGCTGTGTAGATATTTCCATGTTTACACAGATAGCGGTTTAGATATTTCCATGTTTAAACACATGGCGGTGTAGATATATCCATGCTTATAGAGATAGCTGTGTAGATATTTCCATGTTTACACAGATAGCGGTTTAGATATTTCCATGTTTATACAGATCGTGGTGTAGATATTTCCATGTTTATACAGACCGCGGTGTAGATATTTCCATGTTTATAGAGATAGCGGTGTAGATATACCAATGTGCATAGAGATAGCAGTGAGGATATTTCCACGTTAATACACATAGCGGTGTAGATATTTCCATGTTTATACAGATCACGGTGTAGATATTTCCATGTTTATACAGATCGCGGTGTAGATATTTCCATGTTTATACAGATTGCGCTGTAGATATTTCCATGTTTATACAGATGACGGTGTAGATATTTCCATCTTTATAGAGATGGCGGTGTAGATATTTCCATGTTTGTAGAAATAGCGGTGTAGATATATCAATGTGCATAGAGATAGCAGTGAGGATATTTCCACGTTAATACACATAGCGGTGTAGATATTTCCATGTTTATACAGATAGCGTTGTAGATATTTCCATGTTTATACAGATGGCTGTGCCGATATTTCCATGTTCATACAGAGTTCTCTGTAGATATTTCCATGTTTATATAGTTGACAGTGCAGATATTTCCAGGCTTATGCAGATGGCTGTGTAGATATTTCCATGTTTATACAGATGGCTGTGTAGATATTTCCATGTTTATACAGATGACTTTGTAGGTATTTCCATGTTTATACAGATGGCGGTGTAGATATTTCCATGTTTATAGAGATAGATGTGTAGATATTTCCAGGTTTACACAGATAGCGGTTTAGATATTTCCATGTTTATACAGATCGCGGTGTAGATATTTCCATGTTTATACAGATCACGGTGTAGATATTTCCATGTTTATACAGATTGCGGTGTAGGTATTTCCATGTTTATACAGATAGCAGTGTACATATTTCCACGTTTATACAGATGGCGGTGTAGATATTTCCATCTTTCTACAAATGGCAGTGTAGATATTTCCATGTTTATAGAGATGGCGGTGTAGATATTTCCATGTTTATATAGATGGCAGTGTAGATATTTTCTTGTTTATGTAGATGGCGTTGTAGATACCTCCATGTTTAAAGAGATGGCGGTGTGTATATTTCCATGTTGATGGAGATGGCGGTGTAGATATTTCCATGTTTATAGAGATAGCGGTGTAGTTATTTCCATGTTTATAGAGATAGCGGTGTAGATATTTCCATGTTTCTACAGATGACTGTGTAGATATTTCCATGTTTGTACAGATGGCAGTGTAGATATTTCCATGTTTATAGAGATAGAAGTGTAGATATTTTCATGTTTATACATATTGCGGTGGAGGTTTGTCCAAGTTTATACAGATAGCAATGGAGATATTTCCACGTTAATACACATAGCGGTGTAGATATTTCCATGTTTATACAGATAGCATTGTAGATATTTCCATGTTTATACAGATGGCTGTGCCGATATTTCCATGTTTATACAGAGTTCTCTGTAGATATTTCCATGTTTATATAGATGACAGTGCAGATATTTCCAGGTTTATACAGATGGCTGTATAGGTATTTCCATGTTTATACAGATGGCTGTGTAGATATTTCCATGTTTATACAGATGACTTTGTAGGTATTTCCATGTTTATACAGATGGCGGTGTAGTTATTTCCATGTTTATAGAGATAGATGTGTAGATATTTCCATGTTTACACAGATAGCGGTTTACATATTTCCATGTTTATACAGATCGCGGTGTAGATATTTCCATGTTTATACAGATGGCGGTGTAGATATTTCCATGTTTATAGAGATGGCGGTGTAGATATTTCCATGTTCATAGAGATAGCGGTGTAGATATATCAATGTTCATAGAGATAGCAGTGAGGATATTTCCATGTTTATACAGATAGCAGTGTAGATATTTCCACTTTTATAGAGATAGCGGTTTAGATATTTCATATTTATACAGAGAGCGGTGTAGACATTTCCATGTTTATACAGATTGCAGTGTAGATATTTCCATGTTTATGGAGATAGCGGTGTAGATATATCAATGTTCATAGAGATAGCAGTGAGGATATTTCCATGTTTATACAGATAGCAGTGTAGATATTTCCACTTTTATAGAGATAGCGGTTTAGATATTTCATATTTATACAGAGAGCGGTGTAGATATTTCCATGTTTATACAGATTGCAGTGTAGTTAATTCCATGTTTATACAGATAGCGGTGTTGATATTTCCACGTTTATACAGATGGCGGTGTAGATATTTCCATCTTTCTACAAATGACAGTGTAGATATTTCCATGTATATAGAGATGGCGGTGTAGATACTTCCATGTTTATATAGATGGCAGTGTAGATATTTACTTGTTTATGAAGATGGCGTTGTAGATACCTCCATGTTTAAAGAGATGGCGGTGTGTATATTTCCATGTTGATGGAGATGGTGGTGTAGATATTTCCATGTTTATAGAGATAGCGGTGTAGTTATTTCCACGTTAATACACATAGCGGTGTAGATATTTCCATGTTTATACAGATAGCGTTGTAGATATTTCCATGTTTATACAGATGGCTGTGCCGATATTTCCATGTTTATACAGAGTTCTCTGTAGATATTTCCAAGTTTATATAGATGACACTGCAGATATTTCCAGGTTTATACAGATGGCTGTGTAGATATTTCCATGTTTATACCGACGGCTGTGTAGATATTTCCATGTTTATACAGATGGCTGTGTAGATATTTCCATGTTTATACAGATGACTTTGTAGGTATTTCCATGTTTATACAGATGGCGGTGTAGATATTTCCATGTTTATAGAGATAGCTTTGTAGATATTTCCATGTTTACACAGATAGCGGTTTAGATATTTCCATGTTTATACAGATCGCGGTGTAGATATTTCCATGTTTATACAGATCGCGGTGTAGATATTTCCATGTTTATATAGATAGCGGTTTAGATATTTCCATGTTTATACAGATGACGGTGTAGATATTTCCATGTTCATAGAGATGTCGGTGTAGATATTTCCATGTTTGTAGAGATAGCGGTGTAGATATATCAATGTGCATAGAGATAGCAGTGAGGATATTTCCATGTTTATACAGATAGCAGTGTAGATATTTCCACTTTTATAGAGATAGCGGTTTAGATATTTCATATTTATACAGAGAGCGGTGTAGATATTTCCATGTTTATACAGATTGCGGTGTAGATATTTCCATGTTTATACAGATAGCGGTGTAGATATTTCCACGTTTATACAGATGGCGGTGTAGATATTTCCATCTTTCTACAAATGGCAGTGTAGATATTTCCATGTTTATAGACACGGCGGTCTAGATATTTCCATGTTTATATAGATGGCAGTGTAGATATTTTCTTGTTTATGTAGATGGCGTTGTAGATACCTCCATGTTTAAAGAGATGGCGGAGTGTATATTTCCATGTTGATGGAGATAGCGGTGTAGATATTTCCATGTTTATAGAGATAGCGGTGTAGTTATTTCCATGTTTATAGAGATAGCGGTGTAGATATTTCCATGTTTCTACAGATGACTGTGTAGATATTTCCATGTTTGTACAGATGGCAGTGTAGATATTTCCATGTTTATAGAGATAGAAGTGTAGATATTTTCATGTTTATACATATTGCGGTGGAGATTTGTCCATGTTTATACAGATAGCAATGGAGATATTTCCACGTTAATACACATAGCGGTGTAGATATTTCCATGTTTATACAGATAGCGTTGTAGATATTTCCATGTTTATACAGATGGCTGTGCCGATATTTCCATGTTTATACAGAGTTCTCTGTATGTATTTCCATGTTTATATAGATGACAGTGCAGATATTTCCAGGTTTATACAGATGGCTGTGTAGATATTTCCATGTTTATACAGATGGCTGTGTAGATATTTCCATGTTTATACAGATGACTTTGTAGGTATTTCCATGTTTATACAGATGGCGGTGTAGATATTTCCATGTTTATAGAGATAGCTGTGTAGATATTTCCAAGTTTACACAGATAGCGGTTTAGATATTTCCATGTTTATACAGATCGCGGTGTAGATATTTCCATGTTTATACAGATCGCGGTGTAGATATTTCCATGTTTATACCGATAGCGGTGTAGATATTTCCATGTTTATAGATATGGCGGTGTAGATATTTCCATGTTTATAGAGATAGCGGTGTAGATATATCAATGTTCATAGATATAGCAGTGAGGATATTTCCATGTTTATACAGATAGCAGTGTAGATATTTCCACTTTTATAGAGATAGCGGTTCAGATATTTCATATTTATACAGAGAGCGGTGTAGATATTTCCATGTTTATACAGATTGCGGTGTAGGTATTTCCATGTTTATACAGATAGCGGTGTAGATATTTCCACGTTTATACCGATGGCGGTGTAGATATTTCCATCTTTCTACAAATGGCAGTGTAGATATTTCCATGTTTATAGAGATGGCGGTGTAGATATTTCCATGTTTATATAGATGGCAGTGTAGATATTTTCTTGTTTATGTAGATGGCGTTGTAGATACCTCCATGTTTAAAGAGATGGCGGTGTGTATATTTCCATGTTGATGGAGATAGCGGTGTAGATATTTCCATGTTTATAGAGATAGCTGTGTAGATATTTCCATGTTTACACAGATAGCGGTTTAGATATTTCCATATTTATACAGATCGCGGTGTAGATATTTCCATGTTTATACAGATCGCAGTGTAGATATTTCCATGTTTATACAGATTGCGGTGTAGATATTTCCATGTTTATACAGATGACGGTGTAGATATTACCATGTTTATAGAGATGGCGTTGTAGATATTTCCATGTTTATGGAGATAGTGGTGTAGATATATCAATGTTCATAGAGATAGCAGTGAGGATATTTCCATGTTTATACAGATAGCAGTGTAGATATTTCCACTTTTATAGAGATAGCGGTTTAGATATTTCATATTTATACAGAGAGCGGTGTAGATATTTCCATGTTTATACAGATCGCGGTGTAGATATTTCCATGTTTATACAGATCGTGGTGTAGATATTTCCATGTTTATACCGATAGCGGTGTATATATTTCCATGTTTATACAGATAGCGTTGTAGATATTTCCATGTTTATACAGATGGCTGTGCCGATATTTCCATGTTTATACAGAGTTCTCTGTAGATATTTGCATGTTTATACAGATAGCGGTGTAGATATTTCCATGTTTATACAGTCAGTTGTGTAGATATCTCCATGTTTAAACAGATAGCTGTGTATATATTTCCATGTTTATACAGACAGCAGTGTAGATATTTCCATGTTTTACAGATAGTGGTGTAGATATTTCCATGTTTATAGAGATAGCGGTGTAGATATTTCCATGTTTATAGAGATAGCTTTGTAAATATTTCCATGTTTATACAGATAGCGGTGTAAGTATTTCCATGTTTATAGAGATAGCGGTGTAGATATTTCCATGTTTATACAGATAGCGGTGTAGATATTTCCATATTTATACTTATAGCGGTGTAGATATTTCCAGGTTTATAGAGTTAGCTCTGTCGATGTTCCCACGTTTATAGAGATAGCGGTGTAGATATTTCCATGTTTTTAGAGATAGCGGTGTATATATTTCCACGTTTATAGAGATAGCGGTGTAGATATTTCCATGTTTCTAGAGACAGCGGTGTAGACATTCCCATGTTCATAGAGATAGCGGTGTAGATATTTCCATGTTTATAGAGACAGTGATGTAGATATTTGCGTGTTTATAGAGATAGCATTGTAGATATTTCCATGTTTATAGAGACAGTGGTGTAGATATTTCCATGTTTATACAGATAGAGGTGTAGATATTTCCATGTTTATAGAGACAGCAGTGTAGATATTTCCATGTTTATACAGATAGCGGTGTAGGTATTTCCATGTTTATAGAGATAGCGGTGTAGATATTTCCATGTTTATGGAGATAGCGGTGTAGATATTTCCATGTTTATAGAGACGGCGGTGTAAATAGTTCCATGTTTATACAGATAGCGTTGTAAATGTTTACAGATTTACAGAGATAGCGGTGTAGATATTTCCACGTTTACAGAGATTTTATGAAAAGTTATTTTATGAAGACCAAACAAGTCATTGGGGTACCTACCTTATGTCATTTTTTACATTGAGAGTGTTAAAAATACCCCTACCCTAACCAAAACCCTGACATATAGAGCCAGGAAAGGCCATGCAATAAAGGATTCTTCGGCTTGTATGCCTGATAACAAAAACTTATCACAGAAGACTGCAAAAAACACAATCTTGCACAAAGCCCATTGCAACTTTGCACACAACAATGCTTCTGAAGGATATTTGCCCAACAACTGCCTGTCCAACCTGGGCCTGGCATCACCTTTGTTATTGATCTTTGTAGCCAAGGATAATCATTTCCAAATGATCATATAATCTTCCTCATTTTTTCTTTTGTCTTCCTTTACCTCCGTGAATATGCATATAGTTTACTCTGGCTTGCCTGTTTCTATTGCAAGGCTCTGTTTCCAAACGAATATCTTTTTCTTGTGGAGAGCCTCTCTCTGTTTGTTATTTAGGTTGATAAGAGAAATGTGAACATTTGAGAGCTCAGGTAAAAGGCCTTAGTCTACAGTGAAACTTTTTTGCACCCTTAGATGCTTACTTCCACTACAACTTGCAGGTGGGCCTTGAAAAGTTCTTGGAATAAGTTTGAGCTTTGGTCTTCTCTGATTCATTTAGCATAGATTCTCAAAATGTGGTCCCTGGACCCACAGCATCAGCATCACCTGGAGATTGTTAGAAATGCAAATCATCGGGCCTCATTCCAGACCCTCAGCTGGAAACTCTAGGGGCATGGCCAGACCCTCTGTAGCTGAACAAGCCATCCAGGTGGTTTTGATGCAGCTAAAGTTCTGGAACAACTAATGTAGCCCCATTTGGAAAACTTGCCTCTACAGGCCTCCCTAGCTGGTAAGCTGCTAGCATTTTTTGTTTGCTTGTTTCTTTGTTTTGATACAGGGTCTTGCTCTGTTGACCAGACCGTAACCTCCTGGGTTCAAGCGAGGACTCAGCCTCCTGAGTAGCCGGGACTACAGGTATGTGCCACCACCATGCCCAACTACTTTTTGTATTTTTTTTTTTGTAGGGATGGGGTTTTAGCCCAGGCTAGTCTCAATCTCCTGGACTCAAGCAATCTGCCCACTTTGGCCTCACGAAGTGCTGGGATTATAGGCATGGGCCACCACTCCTGGCCCAAAGTTCATATTTTAAATACTAACCTAAATTATTTTAAAAACAAAATTCTCCTTGGACTCAAACCAGGTCAGAGTGACATGATCATGTGCCTGTTTTGTGCAGGGTGAAGTGAGATTATTATCTAGGAAATAGCTGAAATGTCCTGAGGGTGACAAACAGGAGCTGTGTTTTCAGCCAAATATCAGAACCAGGGCCACTGCCTGCCGCTGAACCCCAGCGGGGACCCCTACTTTGTGTTTATCTGTGGTGGCTACGCTTGCCCACCTGGGTGGGAACCCCGAGAATGACTCCAGACTTTTCCAGGGACTGCATGCCAGGGTATTTTTACAATTTATGTGTAGACTTTGTTCGGGTGGAAAAGTTATTTTATGAAGATGAAACAAGCAATTGGGGTACCTACCTTATGGCATTTTTTACATTGAGAGTGTTAAAAATACCCCTCCCCTAACCAAAACCCTGACAAATAGAGCCAGGGAAGGCCATGCAATAAAGGATTCTTGGGCTTGTATGCCTGATAACAAAAACTTATCACAGAAGACTGCAAAAAACACAATCTTGCACAAAGCCCATTGCAACTTTGCACACAACAATGCTTCTGAAGGATATTTGCCCAACAACTGCCTGTCCAACCTGGGCCTGGCATCACCTTTGTTATTGATCTTTGTAGCCAAGGATAATCATTTCCAAATGATCATATAATCTTCCTCATTTTTTCTTTTGTCTTCCTTTACCTCCGTGAATATGCATATAGTTTACTCTGGCTTGCCTGTTTCTATTGCAAGGCTCTGTTTCCAAACGAATATCTTTTTCTTGTGGAGAGCCTCTCTCTGTTTGTTATTTAGGTTGATAAGAGAAATGTGAACATTTGAGAGCTCAGGTAAAAGGCCTTAGTCTACAGTGAAACTTTTTTGCGCCCTTAGATGCTTACTTCCACTACAACTTGCAGGTGGGCCTTGAAAAGTTCTTGGAATAAGTTTGAGCTTTGGTCTTCTCCGATTCATTTAGCATAGATTCTCAAAATGTGGTCCCTGGACCCACAGCATCAGCATCACCTGGAGATTGTTAGAAATGCAAATCATCGGGCCTCATTCCAGACCCTCAGCTGGAAACTCTAGGGGCATGGCCAGACCCTCTGTAGCTGAACAAGCCATCCAGGTGGTTTTGATGCAGCTAAAGTTCTGGAACAACTAATGTAGCCCCATTTGGAAAACTTGCCTCTACAGGCCTCCCTAGCTGGTAAGCTGCTAGCATTTTTTGTTTGCTTGTTTCTTTGTTTTGATACAGGGTCTTGCTCTGTTGACCAGACCGTGACCTCCTGGGTTGAAGTGAGGACTCAGCCTCCTGAGTAGCCGGGACTACAGGTATGTGCCACCACCATGCCCAACTACTTTTTGTATTTTTTTTTTTTTGTAGGGATGGGGTTTTAGCCCAGGCTAATCTCAAACTCCTGGACTCAAGCAATCTGCCCACTTTGGCCTCACGAACTGCTGGGATTATAGGCATGAGCCACTGTGCCCGGCCCTGCCAGCTTTGTATAAGCTGAGGAGTTTTTAAAAATACCTAGACTCAGGGCAAACCCCAGACACTTAAGTCAGATTCTCTGGGAGGTGAAGCCCAGGCACTGGTATTTTTAAAGTCTCTACAGTTGGTTCTAATGTGCTGCTAAGTTAGAGAACCGCTGATCTAGACCAGGCCTTTTCAAACTTAATGTGCACGTGAATTACCTGGACCTTGTTAAAATGCAGATTCAGTCTGCATAGGCCTGGGGTGGAGCCTGAGCTTCTGCATTTTTAACAAGTCTCTAGAGGATGCTGCTGCATCTGGGCTGCTAACTACACTTGGAGATAGGAGGTTCTGGAGAGCAGAGGAAAGAGCATGAACCATAACCTAGGGGCTGGTAGTCCTGACTTCCGAGCCAAGGTTTGCCTTTATGTGGCTGGCAACTTGCTTGGACTCCTACCTCAATTCTTTGGGCCCAAGGTTTGTCCTGCCTCAGAAGGATGTCAAGAAAATTGAGTGAGTAATGCAGACTTGTTTCTTAAAGTGTGTGCAGATGCTCCATGAATTTAGAGAGTATGTGGATGCACATTAGTAAATTTTAATAGTTGTGACCATCTTGTTATGAGTACTTAGAACAAGTAATAATGGCTTTTGATGTATAGTAGTAAGAAAGCTTCCTTTTAAAAGGCGTGTATTTAAGTTTCAAATGTGGGTCTATTTAAAAATACATGAAATAAATAATAGTAGAGGTAATTGACAGATCAAAATTAGGAAGGCAGGATGAGAATGACTCAAGTTTGGGAAATGCTGAGAAAGCAGATGCCCAAGGGCTATGAAAACTTAAAAAAATAGGTAGCACTTGATTTTGATTGGCTGAATGAGATGATGTGTTTGATTATTTATGGGGTTGGCATTTGGCAACATGCACTGGGTGGCTGGGATCACTGTTTATTAAAAAATATGTGAGTCTCCACTTTGCACTAGATACTCTTTTAGTCTCTTGGAAAAGGGATTGGGGGGCAGGCAGGATTAAAACAAATCATTTATGCCCACAAGAAAATTGCAGGAAGATAAAAGTCATGAAATAAACTCTATGCTTCTAATTTAATATTTTTTATAGATTATGAGAAAAAAGTTTTGCTCACTATCAGCTAGGAAAGCTGTCTTAGCACAACCATTCATTCTTGCACAAATCAAAATCAAGACGAGCCAGATTTAATTTAATATTTTTTCACAGATTATGAGAAAAAAGTTCTAATTTAATTTTTTTATAGATTATGAGAAAAAAGTTTCGCTCTCTATCAGCTAGGAAAGCTGTCTTAGCACAACCATTCATTCTTGTACAAATCAAAATCAAGATGAGCCAGAAGGCTCCATTCTGACAGCTTCTAATGGAGAAGCTACATTTACTGGACATGGGGAAAGTTGCTGGGCTCTAAGGACTGTGCATTTCTTGAACTAGATAAATGGTCTTGGTGTAGCATAATACCAAAACTTCTTGTCGCAGCCTGTAAGGACAGAACTCAATCAGCCTGAAAAGGAAGTCAGTGACTCCGACTCAACACAGGAATGTTCTGTGATTCCTAAAGAAGGATGTAGGAGTGTGGCACAATTCAACCACAGTCTGTGGCCCTGTGCCTCTGCCTTGACATGAGTGGGATTTCCCAGCTGGTCATTTTCTTCTTATCTAAGACATTGGGAACAAATTACTTGACCTCCTCTGGGCTTCAGTACTCCCACTCATCAAATTAGAGGACTGGGCAGTCGCTAGGCTCTCTTTAGGCATCATATTTTAGTTTCTGTGATTTTAAATTTGAGAAGGGGTGTCTAAGGGAGAATACATAGGGGAGGGGGAAAGGCTTATTAAAAGTGTAGTTAGACACTGAATTTTTAAGAATTGCATTTTGTAATAATACCTTTACCTAATCAGGACTGACAATCTTACCTGATGACAGCACATGGAGGAATGGCTGCATTCAAAAATAAAAATGAAACAAAACAAGACCTTATTTGAACTTAGCAATAATGCTGATTCCTCTTTTTGATTTGAGGAGGTTATAGCTGTTGTAAATGCTTGAATTGGGTCTGCCCAGGCACAACGGAGTCAAGAGTCCATGTCGGATGAATTTTAACAATGTAGACAATAGAAAGGGTTGCTTAAACTGCCCCTCTTTTACCAAAACACATTTACAAATGAAAGAACAACACTTCCATTTTTTAAAAACATTTTTTGAGATGAAGTCTTCCTTTGTCATCCAGAGTGGAGTGCAGTGGTGCGATCTTGGCTCACTGCAAACTTTGCCTCCCGGGTTCAAGTGATTCTCCTGCCTCATCCTCCCGAGTAGCTGGGACTACAGGCGCCCACCACCATTCCTAGCTAACTTTTGTATTTTTAGTAGAGACAGGGTTTCACCATGTTGGCCAGGCTGGTCTCGAACTCCTGACCCCAGGTGATCCGCCGACCTCGGCCTCTGAAAGTGCTGGGATTACAGGCGTGAGCCAACAGGCGTGGCCAAAAAATTTCCATTTTTAATTGCAGGGTCTGGGGAATTAAAATGCATCCGTAATTTCTTGCATCTCTCCGCTCGGGCTTGCATGAATGCAGAGGGATGGGGAGGACTTCTTGAGGCAAGCATCCCCCTCTTGTCGCCTGCCATCTAGAGAGAGAGGGCTGTGATTTATCTCACTTTAATCAGGAAGGACCTGATGGGTGGATGGAGAGGTCTGACGGCTTTGTTGCTCCATGTGGGAAAGAAACGGACAGAGTGAATTTGTGTATGATCCCTAAGGAGAAAGGGTCTTTGTGCTCTATTTCTTTTTGACCTGGAGCCCCTGAAAGCAAGCTAGTTACAAGTTGAAATAGGCCGTTTCTAAAGTGTGATTTTGTTTGTGTATGAGCCTTGATTACAAAGGGGAAAAAAACCCGCTTAATTTACATACACCACATGTAGTGCAGGATCCCCTGGGCTGTCTTTTCAGGTATCAGGGAACTTTGATGAAAGTCGCTTGTCTCATCTAGGAGTCATTTCATATTGTTTAGCAGAGCCTGGTATTAACATTTCCTTCCAACTGTTTACTGGAATCTGTGTGTTCCCTTCAAGTGATGCATACTAGGTGCACAGGCTTCCTGCCACTGTCATCCTAATCTTTCCGTGCAGACAGGAGCAGAGGGGAGAGCGCTGAGCCAGGCCCCAGCTTGCTTTTCTTTCCTGACACATCCCGGCTCCACTGCACTTCTCAGCTCTTGCTCTAGGTGGTGCTGTTTGACCATTTTCTTCATGTGACCCTCCACTCGGTAATATAAATTCATTCGGAGGATGACCTGATATCAAAAAAAATTCCTTTTGATTAGTAGAATCAACTTGTTTCTTCACACGATACTCTTCCCACTGAGACACATGGAGACAATTCTGACTCCAGGTTTGCAACCTTGAGATTTCTCTCAGATGCAATAAAAAAAACAAAAAAGCATTTTGAGTGGCACAGTGATGCCTAGTGCATGATCATGTTTGTCTGCTCAAACATTAAAGGGAAACTTGTGGGTTTGAGGATGCCCAGCAGCACGACAGCTGCCAATGTAAATGAGCCGTATAGAGAGAGAGGGGGCGGGAGGGGACTACAAACTTCAGAATATGAGCTGATTGTTTATAAGTTAAAAAAAAAAAAAAAACAAGTCAAAAGGGAGCCCAGGATGGTGCAAGAAAGAGGAGAAAGGAAGATTTTCCTTGCAGCTAATCAGGAGAGTTCATAAGGGCTGATTACATGAGTGGAAGCCTTAAGTTCTTTTTTTAAAAAAATGTGAAAATTTGCATGTATGTATGTATGTATGTATAGCTTCGTGTATTACCATTATTATTGCAATCAGCAAATGGATTTACTTCCTTTATCTCATGGGCTCCTTCCCACTCACTTCTGGCAGCACATTTTCCTTTCTCCTTCATCCCAGAACACCAAAGAACAGATGCGCTTCCTAACCCTGGCTCCAGGGGACTTTATACAATGTAAACAGTGCACCTCTAACATGGTTCACTGCTTAGAGAACGTGTGTCCCATTTTAAAACTGTGACTCCTTTATATTTTGCAGTGCTTATTTTAATAAGAGACATTGGACTTGTGACTTATTTTTCATGGAGGAGTGAGCTTAATGGTTGAAAGTAATCGATAAACTTGTTTTTCCTCTGATGCCATCAGCCAAGATCCTATGGCAATAGTAAGAGGATGACACTGGGCTGGCACCCCCTCCATAACATATTTGGACCATGTTTTCCCCCCAGAATGCACATGCAATAGCTTTGGTTTGGTAAGAGAGAGATGGTGTACTTGGTTTCCTTCTGTCACACTTTTGGTGAAATGAATTAGACTTTTAAATCAGGAAATTCAGCGAGATGAGTTAGATTTTTACACAAGAGCAGTGGAGGACTTCCAGCTGGTTGGGGGAATGATACGGAAATATCTTGCTAAATCAGGGTCTGGTGGAATGCTGCTCCCCTGGCAGGCTCCTCTTCACAGGGAGCAATCTGTGGGTTGCTTATAGAACAGAGCGAGCAGGAGGCATAGCATGGTCTTGCTCAGGGGAAGACCCGGTGTTCAGATGTTTGTCATTAGGAACTGGGTGTGGGCTTTTTCAAGTTAAACTGAAGCAGCAGTTCTATTAGGAAGAGCCTCCCAGATCAGCATCTTCTGTTTCTGGATACTCTCCCTTTGAAAAGCCAGATTTCAGCAAAAAGCTTTGCTAATGGTGAAATTGCACAACTGAAACCCTATGGGAGCAATGGGAAAGATGGAGAAAGAGGTGGTTATATCATGTACTTCAACAGTTTATTTAGAGGCTGTTGACGTTAGAATAACAAGCCAAGACAAACAAAAATACTCATTTTGGATGAAAATATTGTCTTTTCATGTTATTATACATAGCTGAGTCCTAAGACTTCTACAGAAACACATTTTCCTAATGAGTGGCTGATTTTTCTGGTTGTGCAAGTAATATCCAAATTATTGTACAAATTTTTGGCTCAGGAGCAAACATTGTATTGCATATTGAGCTAATCACTTGCCCTTTCTAAGGTAAGCCCTTACCTCTGCTTTCCCTTCATCTTGTCATTTCTGTTTGTTGGGTACAGGTTTCCTGTTGGTTCTTTCTGTTGGCTCTGATGTAACATGAATGAAGTTCTTAACATCCTTTCAGACATAAACACAACTTAGCTCATTGTTTCTGAGTTCATATAGAGGTTTTCTTGCCCCTGAGACTTTCGTGTCAGACAGCTGGATGTTGCTGTGTTCAAGGCTCTATCTGTTGATTTTGTATCCTACAACTTTACTGATATCACCTATCAGTTCAGTTCTAACAGTTTTCAAATTTTATTTATTTGTTTTTGTTTTTTTAATATTGCATGTTTCATTTTAGAGTCAGGAGCGTAGATGTACAGGTTTCTTAAACAGGTATATTGCATGGTGCTGAGGTTTGGGCTTCTAATGATCCCACCACCCAAGCAGTGAGCATAGTAATCGATAGGTAGTTTTTCAACCCTTGCTCCCACCATCCTTCCCTCCCACCTTTGGAGTCCCCCAGTGTCTATTGTTCCCTTCTTTGTGTTGAGTTCTAACCTTTTTTTAGTGAAGTTTGTAGGGTTTTCTATATATAACAAGATCATGCCGTCAGTAGAGACAGTTTCACTTCTTCCTTTCCTATTAAGATGCCTTTTATTTCTTTCTTTTGCCTAATTACCCTGAGAAGTGGTGTCTGTGGGCATCCTTGTCTTGTTCCTGATGGTAGAGGAAAAGTTTCAACTTTTCACCATTGATCATGGTGTTAGCTATGGGTTTGTCATATATGGCCTTTATTTTGTTGGGATACAGTCCCTCAATACGTGATCTGTTGGGTGTTTTTTTTTTTCCACCATGAAAGGGTTTCGAATTTTGTCAAAAGCTTTCTCTATATCTATTGTGATGGCCATATAGTTTCTATCCTTTATTTTTCTAATATGGTATATTATATGTATTGATTTGCTTATGTTGAACCATGACATGATCATGGTGAATGATTCTTTCAATGTGCTATTGAATTTGGTTTGCTAGGATTTTGTTGAGGATTTTTGCATCTATGTAGATCAAGGATATTGGCCTGTCATTTTCCTTTCTTGTAGTGTTCTTGTCTGGCTTTGGAATCAGGGTAATGCTGGCCCTGTAAGATGAGTTTGGAAGTATTCCCTCCACTTCAGCTTTTTGGAAGAGTTTGAGAAGGACTGGTATTAGTTCTTCTTAAAATATTTGGTAGAATTAATCTGGGAAGCCATCTGGTTTTGGGTTTTTCATTGATAGGAGACATTTTCTTACGGATTCAACCTCCTTGCTTGCTATTAGTCTGTTCAGATTTTTAAATTTCTTCATGAGTCAATCTTGGTAGGTTTTATGTGTCTGGGAATTTATCCATTTCTTCTAGATGATCCAATTAGTTAGTGTGTAATTATACCTAGCAGTTTCTTAGGATTCTTTGTATTTCTGTGATATTGGCTATGATGTTTCATCTTTCATTTCTGATTTTATGCTCTATTGAAAACATGAGGCATAGCAGGTAGGGGGCACTGGTCAGGACTTGGGGTATAAACTGGCAGATGTTAAGGTGGGTGATTCTGGTTAACTCAGAAACTCCGAAGTCCCGTGTGGAAGAATTAACTGCCTGTAGTCACCTAGTAATGTATATCCTTGGTCAAAAAAGATCCAGCTGAGAATGTTGGATGAAGGGACCAAATCAATATTCATCATTATATTGAAAACAAGTCAGATTGGCTGTGGTCTTTTGACAGCAGGTCAGTGGCTAAGTCTATTTGAACAAAGTTAGGGCAGGTTCAAGGGAGAATCCTGAGATCGGTATTCTTTGTTCCATACAAACTTCCCTTTCAGTTTCTTCTCCCCATGCCTCCAGGATGTCCCTGCACAGCCCGTAGGGCCCCCTCCTTCAGTACCTTGCCTTACGAAGGGGAGAAAATGAGTTTTCCAATGTTAGCATATATTTAGCCTTCCAAAATTTTCTATTTCTATTTTAGGGGAGCTCTAGGAAAACAGCAGATTACTCTAAATCCCCAGGTAAAAATCTGAAATGGTGGAATTTCATATGAGCAGGAGACATATTTTGGGGCAAGTGGGCTTTTCACAAGCACTTGGACATGAAGGCATCTGCTTCTTCTATGCCTAAAATAGTCCTTCAATTTAGTAGTTTAATTCCTCTTCCAATTTTTCAAGTTTCAAGACAATACATGTAGTGACTGAACAATTTGGATCCAAGTTTCACTGTTTAACTGCCAGTGTGACCTTGGGCGAGTCACTTAATCTTTTCAAGGCTCAATTTCATCATGTAAAGTAGAAGTACAAACAATCCCTGACTTAGAATATTTTGACTTACGATTTTTCAACTTTAAGATAGTTTGAAAGCAATACACATTCAGCAGAAGCTGTACTTTGAGTACTCATACAACCATTCTGTTTTCCACTTTCAGTACAGTATTCATTATATTACATGAGATAGTCAAAGCCCACTTTATTATAAAATGGGCTTTCTGTTAGATGATTTTGCCTAACTGTAGGTTAATGTGAGTGTTTAAGGTAGGCCGAGCTAAGCTATGATGTTTAGTAGGTTAAGTGTATTAAATGCATTTTCAGCTTACAATATTTTCATAAGTTTATTGGAATATAACCCTATTGTAAATTGAGGGGTATTTGTAATAATGATATCTCTTCAAGGAGACTTTGTGAGCCTCTCATAGGAAAATGCATACAGAGATGCATATAAATATATAATCTTTCTTTTCCATACATATGATATTCTTTAAGGATATTCAAAAATCTGGAAACAGTTGCCTCCAGGGAGATAAATGGTAGTGGGTTGGGAAACTTTTAACTGTATACGCTTTTGTACCTTTTGCATTTTGAATCAGATGAATGTATAATCTACATAAAATATTAAGATTAAAACATCACCGAATAACTTATCAGGAGTTTGGTGAACATAAGGGAAGGCCACCTATGGTGGCTGTATTTTATTCAGTGTTGGTCACTGTTGGGCACTTCATAGAGCTTATTTCATTTCATCCTCACAAGCGCCGTAGGAGGAAGGGGCCCCAGAGGGATTCATGGTTAGAATAGCAGAGTAGGAGCATTTGGCAGCTATATTCTGTGTAGGTGATAACTTTAAAGATATTTTTGTTATAAAATGTTTCAAACATACAAAAAATATAGAGAAGCAGTTTTCTATAGTTATTAAATATTGTTAATGGGTAGTCACAGAAATTATCATCCAAAGTGGGATATTCTTGAGAGAAAAAGGAGGTTCTATTTATAATTATGGTGGGATAACAAACTTAAGATGAACAGCTCTGGACAAACTGGGTTGTATGGTCCCTGGAAAACAAGGATTACTGTAAATGTGAGTCCCGCCTTGTGCTTCTCTCTGTCCCACCAAGAAAATATGATCTTGATACAGATGTTCATTGTGTCAAGGCAACCATGGCAACCATGATCTAGATACACTGTTAAAGTTTTATGCTGATCCTACCTAGGTATGTCTCAGGAACTTTCCAGAGTTTCCTTTGAGTGCTTCTAAATTTTGCATAAACGGTATGTTGTCCCTTGTCTCTTTTTAAAACCAGTAAGCCATTTTCCCTTCTTTTCCTGGAAAATTAAAGGAACAAAGACCAGGAAATAACAACGTATTAGCTAAGGTTCTGTTGATTGAAAGCAACAGAACCTAATTCTGGCTAGCTTAAACCATGCTAGGATTTAATGAAGAATACTGCAGAATCTTAGATATCTTATGACTGGGAAAGAGGAGGTTCAGGCAGTTCCTGGGATGTCAGCAACAGGTAGCTGTCAATTAACTGCCCCCACACCACCCACTGCTGCCGTCATCAATATAGCACACCACGATGGCTCCCAGCCTCTGTACGTCTGGGTTCCGGTGTTCAAATTCTAGAGACAGCAAGAGAAATCCCATTGAGTCAGGGATCCTTCCCTGGGTCACACTCCCTGCATATGGTCAGAAATGCAGGATTATGTACTAAAGACACAGCTAAAGAGGACCCACTTCACTGTTTTGGGACCGTTTGCAGGGGAGGCAAAATTATGAGCTACTCACTTAAAGAGGTGATAACCATAAGTTTGCAGGAAAAAAAAATTGGAGAAGAGAAGGATAACACTATCCTACGGTTTCTTCTGAAAATGGAGTAAGGGAACAGCATTTCCATTTGGAAATTCTCTCCTGGCATTTCAATATTTATGGATTCTGAATTCTGAGAAAAATCAGTTGAGAAATTAGGAAAATGGGAAGGAACATTCTAATTTTCCTGTGAAAATTACAGCTTAATAGTCAGTATAGAGAACTTACTGGCTTGAAGAAATGCACTGACTTCAAGTCAAGCAAGATGAGGAAGCACTGACATGTGGAGATGAAAGTTAAGGTGAACAGGACAGGAGCGGTAAAGGAGCCTCAGTCAGACTTTCTTGTATCTGTTGCTGTGTTACAAGTGTGTGTTCATGGCCTTGTCCACTGCTAACAGTGAACCATTTCTGCAAATAAATATTAATGTGTTCCTAGGCATAGTATATGTTTCACAAATCCTATGAGAGGTTTTCTAAGAAATGCCAAGTTTTAGAAACAAAATATACCCTTAAATCGGCAATTTTGACAGTTGCTTCTTTCTAGTGCTATTCATCTTGCCAGGAGATCAGAATGTTATGTTATTTAAATGGTATTGGAGGGGATGATTGATGCCTTGTATAACAATGTCATGTAAACAACGATTAAAGCATTAAGTATTTGTGGTGTTACCTTTCAATCTTTAAAGGACTTTTCTTTAGCATTTATTTTGTGATAACATTCATTTCTTTTTAATGTTTTCTCTATTAATGCTATTGGATTTTATAATCTTGTTACAATATGTTGGCTCATAATAATAATAAATCATCATTTGTTATCATATCTCTTTAAAACAGAAGACTACTAAAATTTTTCATATAATCCTGTTACAGAAAAAAACGACTATTTGCTTGTTATTATAGTCATTTATTATTTTTCAAAAACTTGTAAGTGAAGTGTTATGAAAATCATATGAATTTGGGAATTCCCAAGCATTCTCAGAAATTCTATTTCCTTGTTCCCAAATCCCAATGATTAATATCTGCCAGGAGTCGGAAAACAGTGAAAGGAAGTAACATCCTATGTTGGATACCTGGTAGGGTTAGTGAAGAAACGTTATTGCTGAGCTCTGTGTTACGCTCACGAATGATGCCATTGAGGAAGTCACGCTTGTTGAAAGGAACGCAGATACACAAAGAGTTTTGCTGCTGTCTGTTGGATAAGAACCCCCTGGTCGATTTCAGCTCCTACTGCAAGTTACAAAAATCAATCCAATGATAAATGAAAAGTGCCCAGTGTGCTGGGAAATAACTTATTTTTTGGCTTCAGAGGAAATTTTAGAAACAGTGCCAAGTGAAACGTAAAAACAAACTACGAAGACGTTCATGAATTTCCCTCTGAAGCTGACAGCCGTATTTTAGCAGATGGAACTCCTACTATTAGCCCAACTCTTGGGTTGAAACAGTGTGTCCAGGAAACCCTATGTTAAAATGCAATGTGTTGGGGATATTGTTCCTCTATTTGCTTGAGTTAATTTTCAAATTAGTGTACTCTTGCTTAGCTGTGCTCTGAGGGAATGAACAAAAGATTGGTAAACTCTGATGGAGAACACTGGTCAGGCAGGGCACATAGAATCCCTGGGGACGGTGGTTCCTGGCAAATGGGGGAGGAGGACCTGAGCCAGGCTTGGGCTGGGCTGGAGGAACATGAAGATGGGATCTACTCACAACCCCCAAAACTGAGGGGTCCTGGTAACATATTATTTCACCCTCAGCCATGCAAATTCATTATTTTTATGGATAAAATAGTTTTAAAAAACTAATTTACATTGAAATGTTAAAATATTTATATAGAGATTAGAAATATTTATATAGAGATTATTGGGAATCCCCTCCTAAAGCCAAACATAAAAACTACCAAAAAAAAAAAATTCTGTGTAGGCTAAGATTGCAAATGACTGATGGAATGTCATTTAAATTAAACATGGAAAATATATTTCCTCTTTAATAAAGATCTAAATTCTATTCTTTTTAGGAGCCTTCAGAAATGAAATTCAACTATTAAAAAAAGTATAGAGAAGACTTTAGAAAAGAAACTTTTCTTTTGCTGTATGATATATTAAAGAACTTTGATGAGAATAGTTCTAAAGTGTTTAATACTCGATTCCACTGATGTTTCTAGGTATTGTGGGGAACACCTAGAAATTAAATCATCTTTGGCAGATCAGAGGCCTATTATTTTTAGGTAAAACAATTAAAATCTGCTTTTAATAAATCACAAATTTTGCAAGTTAGCCATTAATAGTAAGTGCTTTTCAAAGTTTGGCCCAATACATGAAAAAGCCAGAAAAACATACCTGCATTAGTTTTGCCCATCACCTTCTTATGCTGGCCTCAGGAGATTTATTAACAGCATTCAATATTTTAGGTAGGCTGGATGTGGTGGCTCATGCATGTAATCCCAGCACTTTGGGAGGCTGAGGTGGGAGGATGGCTTGAGACCAGGAGTTCAAGACCAGCCTGGTCAACCTAGTGAGCCCCTCGGTCTCTCTGAAAAGAAAAAAAAATTAGGTATCCTATGGCTACCTCCAAAAACAAACTCCAGAGGAACTGAATTTTCTTTTTTATTTCATGTGTTGGGATAATGGCTTCTTTTGCAGTTACTTACGAAGAATTTAAGGGTCAGTAAAAATATTTTTTCATCCTTAATAACATGAATTCTCTAATTTGTGTGTGATATAATGCTAGATATTGTGCCAAAAGTGTTACATAGACATAATCCATGCCCATTTTCAAAGATAATACTAATATAGAGAATAAGAATCATTATTATTGTAGTAATTATTATTTTAGTAATAGTAGTAATAATCAAAACAATTACATCAAACACTTATTAAACCCTTATTATGTGATAGGTACTGTGTAAGCAATTTCCACATATTAGCTCCTTAAATGTGATCACTAACCCCATGAGGTAGGTAGCATTATGTCCATTTTATAGATGCAGAAACTGAGCTTTGAAGAGGGAAAGCAACTTGCCCAAGGCCATGCAGGCAGTCATTGATAAGGGTGGGGAGCGAGAAGTTGAAGTCTGAGATGTAAGTTCACAGACACGAGTACACAAACACGTACAAGATACTCGTATGACATGTGGGGTTGCTTGAAATATGTAATTGACTTTCCCCAGCACAAGAAAGTGTTTGGACAGATTTCAAAGGGATCTAACACTTCCTCAGAGGACTGCCCTACGACATTTTTCCGTGTGCTTTTCTGCCTCTTGTCCTATACTTTTGGCATTTCTTCTGCTCTTAGAGGCAATGAGTCAACAGCATATTTTTAGCACCTCCTGTGTGCATAGAAGTGGCCCCTGACTCAATGGGAGTGTATAACTACCATGGGCCAAATCAGTGTGCTTTCCTGTTAGCCAGGGGATTATAGAAGAACACGCTCCCCTGATTCCAACAGAACTTGCTGCCACTCTGATGTCTTCATTGTAAGGCCTCTAAATGAATGTTCAAGAAATTCATGTTAAAGGCACGTGTCATATGTGTAACTTGTAAACATTTGTGTACTTGTCTCTGTGTCCTTACACCTCAGGCTTCAACTCTTGTTTTTACCTTTATCAATGACTACCTGTGTGCTGTGTGGCTTTGGACCAATTGCTCACCCCCTCTAAAGCTCAGTTTCTGCATCTGTAAAATGGATATAATGCCATATATACATAGATATAGATATACATACACCAATATATATACACACATATATGTGTGTATACATATATATACACACATATATATGTGTGTATATACATACATATATATGTGTGTATATACATATATATATGTGTGTATATACATATATATATGTGTGTATATACATATATATATAATATACAAACTGAAATATATAGTTATATAAATATTTCAGTTTAAGTTTCAAAAATCACTGGAGGGTATTTTTATAATACCCTTCAGCAATTTTACCTGCTGCCTTTGCACATTCTGGTGAATTTCTAAATGGAAGTCTGATAGAGATTAATCTTTTAATGCATCATAAATAAAAAAGAAAATCACAGAATGATGTAGCTGGAGAGGACCCTGGGGATCTAGTGTTTCATGAAAGATTAATGTCCTTGATCTGTTTGTAAGTGTTTTGGAAAAATCTTCCATGGTCAAATAAAACTTGGCAATGTTGGATTAAAGTTAAATAGGTTTTTTTTTTCCTGCAGAACTTCATAGTCTTTAATATGCTAATATGTTTTGTGAATCTACAAGGAATGAAGTGTTTCAATGCTTATTTTACCCAGATTCTCATTTTGGGACAGGCT
Source organism: Pan troglodytes (assembly GCF_028858775.2). Classification (NCBI taxonomy): domain Eukaryota; kingdom Metazoa; phylum Chordata; class Mammalia; order Primates; family Hominidae; genus Pan; species Pan troglodytes. The sequence goes on along the minus strand of NC_072419.2, from coordinate 4,655,234 downwards.
GGTCAAGCTGAGTCAGATAGTATATTCTCTAGATGGAGATGATGGCTGATTCCTTTTTGAGAGCAAGAGAGTCCCCAGGGGAAGCAAGGGTATATCAGTTGCTCCATTTCATGCCAAGGATCCTCAGTCTTTAGAGGCTCAGAGAAGGCTGAAAGGCTACTCTAGGCTATCAGGGCTACCATTCATTGTGACCCATGCTACAGAGAAGCTTTGAGCTCAGTGCAAAGGAGTGACCAGCCCTTGAGAATCAGGAAAATTTATTTATTCCTGACCTAGTCCACTGAGGACATACAAGGAATGGGGCAGGGGAGTGTCACCAGCTATGGTTACAAGCTAGTCTGATTCTCTTTCATTAAGAAAACTGGTCCCTGTGAGTTTAGATTGGGAAGCACCAGGTTAAAAAAATTTTAGGCCAGGAGTGGTGGCCACTGTACTCCAGCCTGGGTGACAGAGTGAGAATCTGTCTTAAAAAAAAAAAAAAGTTAAGTGATGTCTTCTGTTGAGGACCTCTCAGAACTTTTAAAATGAAAGTGTGCATTGTGAAGAATGGGAGTAGAGTGTACAGGAGTTTTAAAAGCTACTTGGTCATGAAACTCTTGCTTTGTGCAGGATTCGAGGGGCACTAACATTCTGAGGAAAATATTTTGGGAAACATTGATCTAATCCAAACTTCTCATTTTACCAGCAAACAACTGTGGGGCCCTCTAAGTTTCCTTTCTCCATCATTGTGACAAATTCATTGGAATTAATTCAATCAAACCTGGGGTCAGCTTTGAAGAGATTTATTTAGCAGGTAAATCTGTTTTGTACATTTTGAGGGAGTTCTGAGTTTCCATAGTCAAAAACCACAGATCAATTTAACCAACCTTTATGGAATATCACCTATGGCCCAAAGACCCTTTAGCTACAGTGATGGTCTACAAAAATATAAACTGTAATTCTTGCAATACAGGAGATTAGTAATAATGGTAAATATAATGATGATGACACCATGAATAGCTAACATTTATTGAATGTCTTTCTATTAGTCAGGCACTTTACTAAGTATTTTAATCCTCCCAACAATTTATGAGGTAGGGATTATAATAATTCCCATCTTATAGTGAGGACACTGAGGTTAGGAAATTATCCTAGCCTAAATGTTAAGTATAAGCATGAATAGAAAGGTGTTATTAGCCTATAAGACATTCCTTTATGAGTGATACAAAGTCCTATGTAAATTCAGAGAAAAGAAAAGTGGTTTTAGAAATCCTTGATCAGTGAGTGTGAAGCATGTGGTGGCCCGGTTACTGTTTGGTTGCCCATCTGTCCTCCCTCTGGGATCAGCACCCCCTTACTTTGGAAGAATTGTTTTCCTTTTCACTGTAAGGTTCTTTCTGGCTATGCGATGGGGCACATTGCCTCAAACTAGCCCTGTTCAAGTCTTTGAGAACCTTGAAATTGGAACCAAGGGAAGAGGATTGCCTCTTGAATGGTAATTCTCTAAAATCTAGTCTGAGGTGCTGGTGCCTAATCCCTGGGTCTGTGGAAGGAGCTGGGCTGTGAGAGGGGAGAATGATGTTGATGTCAAGAGAGAGGCAGGTGCTAGGAGCAGAGAAATGGAGGCCTGGAGGGTTTCTGGGCTTCTCTGAGGCTTAGGGTTTGGATCATTGTCTTCGTTACTGGAACAAAGGATTTACCATACCTGCTCTTCTGGGAATGAAACTGTCCTGCTTTGCAAAATAAAGTGTCATTAGAAAGAGATCTTAAAAACCCCACACCATAGACAGGTGCACAGATCCGTAGAAGTGTTAAAGTTCTGTCTGTTGGATGCTAAGCCAAGACTCTTAAGTATGTTCTAAAGAGAAACTGGTGTGTGTAGGCTGTGCACTCCCAGGGAGATAAAATGTTAGGAACTTTATGGGTTGGGCTTGGTGGCTCCCACCTGTAATCCCAGCACTGTGGGAGGCTAAAGTGGGCAGATTGATTGAGCTGAGGAGTTCGAGACCAGCCTAGGCAACATGGTGAAACCCCATGTCTACAAAAACTACAAAAATTAGCTGGGCGCGGTGGCATGTACCTGTAGGCGGGAGGATCGCTTGAGCCCAAGAGGGAGAGGGTGCAGTGAGCCATGATTGTGCCACTGCACTCCACCTGGGTGACAGGAACTTTATGGGGAATGGGATCTTGGAGACTGAGTAGAGACTAGAGGAAAAAAAAAAAAAACTACCTCCCCAACTGGCCACACTATTCTTTTAAAAAATGTTAATTGACAAATTAAAATTGTATGTATTTACGGAGGTATAATGTGATGTTATGATATATGTATACATTGTGGAATAATTAAATCCAGAGAATTAATAGATTCATCACCTCAAAACCTATCTTTTTTGTGGTGAGAACATTTGAAATTTATTGTCTTAGCAATTTTGAGATACACAATACTTCATTGTTAACTACAGTCACCATGCTGTGCTGTAGATCTCAACAAAATGTATTCTTCCTGTCTCAACTAAAACATTGTACTCTTTGACAACATTTCCCCATTCCTCTCACCCCCTCCAAAAACACCCATTCTTTATGTTGAAGAGAATGGCTAAAAAGTCCCAGCAGGTTTCAACTGACGGCTTCAGTGGTTGTCCCATCACACTTCAATGTTATTAATAGAAAGGGGAGGGGCAATACATAATTTGGACAGGCGGAAAGTACCACTGTAACCACTTTCCTGACTTCACAGAAAAAGTCCTCTTGTTTTCATCTGTAAAATGGGAACTGCGTGAATACCATTCTTCTTTTCTTCAGCCTCCAAAGAAAAAACAGATGCAAAGCCTTTTATCAATTGCAAAACAGTATACAATGTGTGTTATTACTCACAGTTGTCTTACTGTGACCAAACACTTTATAAGCCTGTGGCAAGTCAGCCTTACTCTCAGGAAGTGGACAATATTTGGGGAAGGAGAAGCAGCAGGATCTTTCAGGACAGTAGCCTTGGTGGGTCCAAAAATTCCTTGAGCGAAATGGGAGACAAAACTTTCTTCCTGCTTTGGGGTTTATCCTGTTAGTCTTTTCTCTCTTCACTCCTATTTTCTATGGAGAATTTCCTGGTTTTGGAGTTTGGGTGCGTTTTATGGAGAGGAGGCAGAACATCTTTAGCTCCAGCAGAATGAAAGGATACATGCAAAGGAACCTAGCACAGTATGTGGTACCCAGTTCCCCTTTAACTTGGCTTTATTCATTCACTCCTGGTAGGGCATTAATAAGGGATTTAGCCCCCTCCTATTGAAAACGATTAATTCAGGGAAGAGTTCAGGCAGTGTGGACAGATACAGTGTAGGCCAAGCCTGTTTCTAAGGCAGGAGCTGGGTAGGGAGGGTGAGAAGGGCGAGAAGAATAGGGAAATATGTGTCGTCTGTGTTGCTGCTGTTGCAACCACCAAAACAAACAAACAAGTGAAAAAAAAAAAAAAAAAAAGAATTGTCCATACCGGAAAGTGTGCTGTTTTGGAGGAGGCTGGGGAAAGTGTGGATGGCTCGAGTGGGTCCTGTTGGATTGAAGTCTGACAGTGGTGATTCCCTTCAACAAATGGTCGGGGTGGGAGGGTACACACACACATACACACACACACACCCCCCACACGCAGCACCAAGCCTCCGATTTCAGCGCTGGCAGGAGATAACCATTCTTAGCTCGCCTTTCCAGGGTTATTTTTGGCTGAGGCTCTTCGCTGATGGCAAAAGGTTTCAGCCCCCTCCCAAATCCCTCCCCATGCTTGTTCTAAAGAGAAACTGGTGCGTGTAGGCTGCGCACTCCCAGGGAGACAGGGAGACGGGCCTGGCGCCGGAGAGGAACCCGGACTCTGCCCAAAGTCTCGCCGCCCGCTGGCTGTTTTCTGGCGGAGGGTGTGCCCCGGAGGGCGGCGATCGCGCGTGAAGGCTGGGGCCAGGCGCGGGTGCAGGCGTCACCGGGGTCGGGCTAGCAGGCCCTGGAATCAGGCTTTTGGGACACCCCAAAAGTGAGTCCAACTTGGGGAGAAACTGAGGACACCTCGGGCAGTCTGGCAGCGGAGAAGGTGGGCGGGAGAAAACTTTACAGGAAGGCAGAAGCAATCTCCGCCGAGGGAGTCAGCGAGCGGCCGCGTGGAGAGGAGGGGCGGGCGGTCCCCAGGCGGGCGGGCGCAGGGCGCCGACCTGCCGGAGAGGGGGCCCGGGTGCGAGGCGGAGTCCCGGCACGCGACCAGGCTGGTGGAGGCCCCCGGCAGGCTGCAGATTCCCTCCGGCCCCGGGAGCCACAGGAGGACCGGCCAGGAGGCACCACGGAGGGGAGCCCTATCCCGGTGCTGACAGTGCCCACCTTGCCCTACGAGGACTCGCGGCGGGCCGGCAGCGGGGTTCTGCGGCGACCTACCGGCCTCTTCGAGGGCCAGCGCAACTACCTGCCCAAATTCATCCAGAGCGTGCTATCGTCCATTGACCTGTGCGACCGTCGGGGCTGCACCACGGTGGTGGACAGCGACGGCAGGTACTTTAACAGGACGGCCATCGAGATCGTGGGGCAGATGGCCACGGCCAACGGGGTGAGTGTCCAGATGCCCCTCGCTTCCCGCCGCGCTGCCGCCATGCCCTCTCCTAGCCCTTGTCCCCCTGCTGCCTCCGGGCCCAGCTGGGAGGCCCCTGCCCGGCCCAGGCTTTGCTTCCTCACTCCCGCGTCCTCACCCTCCAGCGCCCCACTCCCACCGTGCTTGCAGCCTCCCCGGCGCACCCCGGACACTGGGTTCTATTAGTACCCACCGCCCCCAAAAGCCTTGAGGGGTGTCTGTCGTTCCTGGAGCCACTCCGGGCGCCCTGGACTCTTCTCCGACTCTGCACACATCCCGCACCTGCTCATTTTTCTTTCGGACATTCTCTTACCCGGCCCTGTAGATTCCAAGGCAGCTCCCAGTTTTCCATATTGTTCCCAACGCGTTCACTGCCCACAGTCCCCACACAAACTTCTTTCCCAGGCTCACAACAGAGTCCCTCTGCCCCGTGCCCTTTTTGCAATAATCTGCCAGTCCCCTAAGTCTTAGCTCTGCCTATTTAACAGTAGTGGTGTCTCAGAACACACACACACACACACACACACACACACACACACATGATCCCTGACATATTTGGCAAGAGTAGGCCCTGAAGGTTTTTAATATTTTGGTTCTTTAACCCAGTGGAATTACTGAATGATTTATTTAATTAGGGTAGGGATGAAGTGGATCCATTTGTTTGATGCTAAACAGCCTGAGCTCGCAGTTCCCGGGGGGCATATCTCTAAATGGTCTGAAACGAGATTTGCAGTGGTTTTCTTAATGCAATTCCCAACTTCTCTCCAAATGCCTTTTGACATTTGACAACATTTCATGCCTCTTCCCCTTTCGCTTTTCATCCTTGTTTTCTCTCCCTTCTCCCACGACCTCGGTAGTCTTCTGCAATCCAGATTCTCAGACTTCGGGTTTTTCTCCCTCTGCCCCTTTCCTCTCTGTCCTATAACTAGAAGCACCTTTTGGCATAGACCCGTATCCCAGTTTCCTCTTTCCCAGGTCCAGCAGCATCTCAAGGACATCTACAAGAGGGATACCTAACTTCAGGGGTCTCTGAATGATATGTGGGAAACATCGTCTAAAAAATAATTTTATCCTTATTCATGCAACCAGACCCACACTCATAGAACTTTTCTTTAAGGGGAGTGTCTTGCAGATGTGTAAATGAGTGTTAACATCTTTAAAAGTGAAACTGCACAATTCCCTGGCATTTGAATTCCCTCCTTCCTTCCCAACCCTCTCCTTTTCATTTTCTCATTTATTATTAAAAACATTTTTAAAGGGTCTCCATGCTTCATATTTATCTACTATAATTCCTCCTTCTCGGTGTTGCAGGGATGGGGAAAGAGGATTTTTTAAAAAACACAATAAAAAGCAATTGGGAGAAACAGGGCCAGTGGTGTTGGGGTGGGTAGTGGAATTGTGATTTTTGACTCCAGTAGACAATGATGCTGGATATATGGGGTTTGATTTCTCTCTGGCTCCTCACTTGAGATTGATGAAGTTTGGCTAGAATCAGGGAGTTGAAGAGAGGTTGACAAATGGTCTTTCACTCTTCTCTGACAGGCTGTTCCTGTGGAGTGATGGAGAATAATGAGCCTTGGGAGAGCTATGGGAGCTCTCATACTCCTTCCCGAGCCAATTTTTTAGGGAGTGAGAGAAACATGGCCTGTCCAATACTTGTTGTGGGTCAAGGTATTTTTGAAGCTACGGTTGTTGATTTGCATGGGAAAATTATTATGTCTTATTATTTCTTGTCCCACTTTACCATAAGGGCTCCTCAGCTTCTTACTTCAATGGGTCTTCCATGACAAACACACTTTATTAACTCTAAGAGTGGAATTTATTTTAACAGATAATTAGCATAGGTCAATATATGCTGAAAATAGAGTCAAATTAAACCTACTAGCTGTTATAAAGGACAGATGACAAAATCCACATAGAAGCATTGACTCTTAAATAATCTGAAAGTACTACTTCTAAGAGGGGCGGGCATGGGTGAAGGGAATGGTGGACATGTTTCAGAATTTCAAATGCCAACTTTAACCAATCGTTTCCTCATTTTGTTCACCTTCTTGGGGGCTTATGCTAAAGTGAAGTGAATAGCCATAAGGCTGGCTTCAGGAGAAAGGTGGTCTAAAAGAACTGGATAATTATAAGCAAAATTGGTCTCGAATGATTGAAAATTGATGAGAATGTGCTTGTCTCCTGATTTGGCATCCTGAGTTAGACTCAGGAATACTGAACATGGATCCCAAAGGCTTTGGTCTTTTTTGATATCCTATTGGATAATCATAAGCAGGCTAGAAAAATAGGAAGCTAGAATTTATTCTCTTTGAACTGACAAATCTGACCAGTGGGCTGCATTCTCTATATCTGAAAAATCTTGGTTTTGATTGAAAAATTAATTTTACAAAGCAATTTTCTTTTTTTAAATTAAATTTCATTTTTTTTTTTTTTGACACAGGGTCTCACTTTGTTGCCCAGGCTGGAGTGCAATGGTACAGTCTTGGCTCACTGTAGCCTTGACCTCCCCAGATTCAGGTGATCTTCCCACCTCAGCCTCCTGAGTAGCTGGGGCTATAGGTGCACGCCACTACGCACAGCTGATTTTTGTGTTTTTACTACTCATAGGGTTTCTCTGTTGCCCAGTCTAGTCTCAAACTCCTGATCTCAAGAGATCTGCCTGCCTTGGCCTCCTAAAGTGTCATGAACCACCATGCCCAGCCTACAAAGCAATGTTCTAGGAAAAACTACAGTTACTCTTTGATTATGTAATTGCTGGAGAAGAAAAGCATGGCATTTCTAAAATGATGAACTATATTACTTATATTTTAATATCCCATAAAGTTTGAAATAGACATTTCAAACATAAACATGTATAAAAATTTTTATAAATTATAAAATCAAAAACATTTTACAATTATTTTATTATAAAATTATTATAGAATCAAAAACATTATAAATTTAAACAACTTTTAAAAAAATTTATTTTGGGATTTCCCATGGAGTGATGGAGAATAATGAGCCTTGGGAGAGCTATGGCAGCTCTCATACTCCTTCCTGGGCCAACTTTTTTAGGAAATGGGAGAAATATACCCTGTTCAATGTTTATTGTGGGTCAGGATATTTTTGAAGCTATAGTTGTTGATTTGCTTCAAACTTTAAAAAAATTATTATAAAATTATGGGATGTAAAAAAATTTATTATAAAACTTTGAAATTTTCAAACTTTCAGAAAAGCAGAGAGATGAGATTAATGGCACTCACAGGCAAGCATAGAACATAGATTGTAAACATTTTGCTATATTTGTGTCATGACTATTTTTTGCTTGTGTTTGAAAGTATATTAAAGAAAATGATATTTTACCCCTAAATTCTTTAGTACAGATTTCTAAAAAAATAAGAACATTTTCCTGTATAGTTACAAAATCATCTTTTCAAACAAAATAAAAAATGGCTTTTTTATATCATTTATTACCCAGTCCACATTCAGATTTCCTCAATTATTATGAAATGTCCTTTCATTTTTTGAGACAAAGTCTTGCTCTTTCACACAGCCTGAAGTGCAGTGAAACAATCATAGCTCATTGCAGCCTCAAACTCCTGGGCTCAAGTGATCTTCCTGCCTCAGCTTCCTGAGTAGCTAGGACTAGAGGTGCACACCATCATGCCCAGCTAATTTATTGTTTTTGCAGAGATGGAGGTCTTACTACGTTGCCCAGGCTGGTCTCAAACTCCTGGCCTCAAGTGATCCTTCCAGCTTGGTCTCCCTGAAATATCTTTTGTGGCTGGTTTGTTCAAATTAGTTTCTTCTAATCAAGGGATACACATTGCATTTGATTATTTAGCTCAAGACTTTTTTAACCTGGAAAATACCCATACTCTTTGTTTATGTATTTATTTAGTGAAATTGACTTGTTGAAAAACTAGTCAGTTGTCCTGTAGAATATTTCCCCTTCTGGAATTTTCTGGTTGCTTTTTATGGTGTCATTTAACTTTTCACTCTGTTTTTTCCTGGTTAACTGGAAGTTAGTTCTAAAGGCTTTTAGGCCTGCTATAACAAAATACCAAAAACTGGATGACTTATAAAGAACAGAAATTTATTTCTCACAGTCCTAGAGGCTAGCAAGTTTAAAATCAAGGAGGATGTGGTTTTGATATCTGGTTAGGACCAACTTTCTGGTTCATAGATTGGCTTTCTTGCTGGGCCCTCACATAGTGGGAGAGACTAGCTAGCTCTCTGGGGCCTCTTTTATAAGGGCGCTAATTCCAATCATGAAGCCTCTGTCCTTATGATCTAATGACCCCCTAAAGGCCCCACCTTTTAATACCAGCACCTTTGGGGTTAGGATGTCAACATATTAATTTGGGGAAGACATACACGTTCAGCCCATTGCAAGGTTTAGTTAGATTCAGGTTCAACTTCTTTTTTTAAAGACTATTTCATAGGCAATAATGTGTATTCACATCCCATCATTAGTGATGGTGAGATGATCGCAAGGTTAGGGTGATCACTGCCTATCTCCTCTGCTATATTCCCCCTTGGGTCAAGCCAGTAGTCTGTGACGTGAACTTTGTACCATGTGTATATTCAGTTATATTCTGTATCAATAGTTACTTGATTGTTTAGCATTTATTAATGATCCTTGCTTGAGTTGATTATTTCATTAGGGGTTTCAAAATGGTGAATTTCTAATTCTCTAATTCTATCTACATGTTTTAGCTGGCATTTTTCTATAAGCAGACCATTTTCTTCACAACTGGGTTATTTGGCTACCCTGAAACATAGTTCCTTCCGGGAAGGCAGAACATATGTTTATTTCTGTCTTTTAAAAATTACTGGTGTTTGGAGTGAAGATTAGGTGAGCTAACTACCTCCACAGGTGACAAATGAATTTTGTTTTGTCTCACTTTTGCTTTTTTGAATATCACTGTGGCTGCTTGGATTTTTATATTTAATTTGAATGGATTAGGGAATAAATGAGAAGATAGGTTTTATCTGTTTCTGTAGTTTTTATGTGGCTGTGTGAACTTACTTTTAAAAATTCCCAGAAATATTTTAATTCCCCTTTAAAGATATAAACTATGTCATACTATAAAGCAAAAGAAAAACCAATCATGTGAAGAGTAAATAGTACCGTTTAAACGAATTGTGGTTAAGCTTAGTTTGTACCTAATTAGTTTTTTATTTTCTTTCTACTTTTATCTGCTTCAGAGCCTCTTCAGTGGTTTAGATCTTCTATGTGTCAAATTATTCTAATCTCTTAAAAAGTTTAAGAGCTAAAATACAACACAATGACTACAAGAATGCCTTTGTCCTTTTCTGGGTAGGTACACCTAAGGCAACTTCTTTTTCTCTTCTTTGTTCTCTTCTTCTTTCTTATTCTTAAATCATCTTCAATATTGGACAGATGACAGCACTATGCCTGCCTCAAGATGTTTCTGACTTTTTCTTTTTCTTTTTTTTTTTTTTTTTGAGATGGAGTCTTGCTCTGTCACCCAGGCTAGAGTGCAGTGGCACAATCTTGGCTCACTACAACTTCTGCGTCCTGGGTTCCAGTGATTCTCCCAACTCAGCCTCCTGAGTAGCTGGGGTTACAGGCATGCACCACCACGCCTAGCTAATTTTTTGCATTTTTACTAGAGACGGGGTTTCACCATGTTGGCCAGGCTGGTCTTGAACTCCTGACCTCAAGGGATCTGCCGGCCTTGGCCTCCCAAAGTGCTGGGATTACACGTGTGAGCCACTGCACCCGGCCGTTTCTGACTTTTTCTAAAGTCTTCTTTCTCTGGAGATGACATTATATAATAGCACTGTTCAATAGAAGTTTCTTTGATGATGGAACTGTTCTATAATCTGCATTGTCCCAGCCACTAGCCATATGTGACTACTGTAACACTTGAAATGTGGCTAGAGCAACTGAAGAACTGAATTTTGCACTTTACTGAATTTTAATTAATTAAAATAGAAATGCAAATAACCATAAGTGGTTAGTAGCTACCATACTGGACAGCAAAGATCTATAATTCAGCATTTAAAATCGATTTTGTTTTGTTTTCAAAAATGGAGTCAGACTGTTACAACCCAAAAGAACTGTAGGTTAAATTAAGGTAAATCCCCAAATACTACATACACATTTGGGAAGTCCAAACCAGATTTTTTCATGTGATAACCACACCCTCTTTTGACTTTAGCCTTGGAGGTAATGGAGTATGGCAGAAAAAACCCTGTATCAGCAGCTGGAAGACTCACCTTCTTTTCCTAGCTCTGCCATATATTGACCAAAAGAGTCAAAGTCCATTCAGATGGTTGAAGGGCCTTGGAATTTTGTTTTTGGTTTTCACATACAAGTTGGAGGGCAGATGCGTTAGCCTCTTGAAATACCCAGAAACCACTTGTTTCCTCATCTAAAAATCAGGTATGACAGGATCATTTAATTATCCTGGAAATCAGATGAAGCACTGCATATGAAAGCACTTTGTAACATCGATAGCACTGGGAAATGTAAAGACCTTTTACTGAAATATAAAGGTGTATGGTCAACTGAATATATCTCAGATAGTTATGATTTGACTGTATATATTGAATATAACCTGTAGTGGGCCCCTTGGTAAACAGTTTACAGTTTTGTTGCAAGTTTTAGCCAAGAGAAAATTTATTTGTTGACTAGTCATGCCCTTTATTGGCCACATGATGAGCAGCCAAGATATTAACACACAGTGCACCTTGCAGAATTCAAGAATGTCTCAGTGTCTTGTGAACTAGGAAGCTGAAATGCAGTGGTATGCAGAAGGCTGGCTCAGTAGGAGCCTTGGGAGTGTCCTCCAGATAGATGTTTGTGCAGGTTGTGTTTGATTCCAGTTGGCCATGAAAAGCTGGTTGCTCTAAAGAATGAGAATATACTTGGTTTTGCATTTACTAGAACTATCTGGGGAACAAATCTTGGGGTGGAAGAAAGAAGGGAGGGAGGGAAAGCTGTGCTTCAATACCTAGGGCTTCTTTCCTGGAATGGATCTGAGAATCTGGGATTGGGTGGCTAATATCTCATCTCTAGAAGGGAGAAAGAACTGGGTGGTGATGGCTTTGTATTTTCTATTGGAGTTCACTAGAGAATAGGTGAATGGAATGGGCTGCTATGATCCAGACATTAGGGAGGACAGGTTTGTGATACATTAGAAAACTTGAATGAGCCCTTCTATGATTCTCTCTTCCCTCTTTCTGCTTCCCTTTCTGAATCACCATCCGCAGGTTGTGGAATTAGCAAATCTATTATGTGAGCAATAGCAAACTTACAGGAGCCCTTGGCTCCATCTATCTCCCTGTTTGTGTCAGTTCCTTCTGGATGCTTTTAGTCTGTGGTCTTCATTCACTCTTTTTATGGGGAAGTAAAAGGAGTGGGACAGATTATGAGAACAGCTGGGTCCTCCCAGTTGCTGGGGTGGTTATTTTAAGCTTTGTTTAATGTGTCCAGAGACCCAGATGGCATTTTTAACTAAGCTGCTTTATTAAATCTTGTGATAAAGCATAGTGATGTTTATTGAAAAGGCAGACACGCATCAGCAACATTAAGCGTGAAACTTGCTCTAAGAATTTTCTATAAAACATCTGTTCTCTTTGAGCCTTTTGTGAACTCTGGAAGTTTGCTAGTTTCTATACAGACTTGAGGACAAGAAGTTGGAACCCACTTTTGGAGATGTCCAAGCATAGGTATTGGAATCATTAATCCTAACCCTCTCAGTTTTAAGGCCCCGGATACCCTTCTGTTAGACAACAGTAACATGAGCAAGCACTGTAATAACCTTTCAACAAGATTATTTGGAAATAATGGACAAGAAAAATTAGTATAAATTGTTTGGGGATTTTAAAATTAAAGATCAAAAGCTAGGGCTTCAATGACCTGTGCCAGCCTATAGCCTTAAGAGTCAATTTGCAAACACTCAAGATTTGGCCAATATGCTTCTACTACTTCTACTTAACACAGTCAAAGGGAAATTTTTAGATTCTTTCATCTGATTTGACTCTCTTAGTTACGAATAAGAGGATATCTAGAATATATATGTGACTTGTTAAAATGAAAATCCACCTTCTCTGAGTCTTCAAATATCTTTCATATCTTACATTTTTTAGTCACATCAACTTTTGAAGTCATGTCCGTAGTTGTATGAAAAGAAAAATTTCAGGAACATTCAACCTCAAAAGTTCTTTTTCTTAGTCTGAAGTCGTAGAAGCATTTGACTTTTACTTTCTCTTTTTAAGTTTGTACTAGTAGGTATTTTGTATAAATATAATATTTAATTATTGCCTTTGTATTCTTTTTCTCTAGTAAACATCCTGGTTTTTAGCTATCAATATGGTGTTTTACATTTAGGGATTTCTAATGGAAAGAGAAAGGAATCTGAAATCAGAGGACGAGAGTTTATTCTACTTGACCAAACACATACACAATACTGGAAGGAGAGTTTTACAACAAATATTTAATATCTATGACATGTAAAACGTTTTTTGAAATCAAGAAAATTCAAACAATTCAATACAAATATCATCAATAATAACACATGAACAGGTGGCCAACCTTATTAATAACCAGAGAAATATAAATTAAAACAATCCATCAACTTGTAAAAAAGATGAAATTACCCAGAGTTGGTGTAGGTGATGGAAAATTGTCATGTTTGTATACTGTTCATAGAAGTTAAATTGACATAACTTTTTGGTCAGGCAATTTGGAAGTATATATCTAAATTAATAGAGTAGTTTTCTAATAACCTGGGAATCTCTTAATCTAAGAATCTTTACTGTAGATTTTTCTAGAACAAATGTACAAACATCTGTGTACAAGGGTACTCACTGCAGCATTTTGTAAGGAAAAACTCAGAAAAAATCTATATGTTCAACAGAGAACAGGTACATAATTTATGACACAACTGCACGATATACACCACTAAAATAAAGGATATAAATTTATATGTAGTATGAAAAAGATGTGAATGATAGCTTGTTGGTGAAAAAGAGCAATGACTGGAATATTGTGTGTAACGTAATCCTGCTTTTCTGTATATAATGTAGGCATAGAAAATAGGATTGAAAGGACATACTCTAGTCAACAGTGTATATAGCTTGGGTGGAGGGGGTGTATAATGGGGAAGGAGAGTCCCTTTTCCTATCTATTCCATATACATCTCTGGATTTAAAAGATCATACATGCATATGCATTACCTTCAAAATTAAAATGATAAAGACAAAAGGAGAAGCTTTGGATTTGAATCATGATACTACTGTTTGCAACTTCTATGACCGTGGGGAAGTCGCCTAGCCTCCTGGGGTTTATTTCCTCATTTATAAAAATAGGGAAAGTAATAATACTTGTCTACATATCTTCTAGGGTTGTTGGGAGGATTGAATGTGATAATGGGTTACAGCATTATGAATTATTTATTCATATAACACAATTATTATAAAAATATTTTGCTCTGATTAAAATAAAAGAAGGACGAGATCGTGTGTGTTTTTCAGTCCCAGTAGCTTTACTAACCAGAAAGCGCCTGCTGATGTGGTGATCACAGTTGCTTTGGTGCAGCTTCCTGTTGACTTTTGGCAATTCTCCACGCTGCTAGCTAAGGCTGAGGTGGCGACTGTGGAAGGTGTGATCTCCTCCCCCTCCCAGCACACATTTGTGTGCATACTCACACTCATGCACACACAAACACACACATGCACACTCTATCACAGTACATGAGGTGGCAGCAGCTGCTCCGGCATAGACTTTCACACAACATAAAGGGCTTTTTTGGTGTGGTCTGTGCATTATTTCCTGTTAAGCATGAGCTGAGTCAGTGCCATGCTTTTCCATCTGAAACCTTTCTGAGGCTCAGGCTGTGTTAAGAGCAAACCCTCTCCCCTCCATGCCCACCCCATGGCCCTCTACTGAAGCCAGATCATAATCTGCTCATTTCATGAGGATTTTCAAACCGAATGGACTGGGCCATGTGAGAGATCACTGAAAGGAACAGACCAAGCAGAGGCTAAGAGACTCCACGCTAATCTGCTGAGTCATCTGAAAATGCACAGCTGTGGCAGCTCACGGTGCTTTAAAGTACTTTGGCAGGATGTTTGTTCAGGGGGCCTGTTCCTGCAGCCCTGCTGAATGTTCGGTTAGGAGGCATAATCATTTTTTGGACAGGATCTCCCAAATGTAAGGTGATAGATGCTAATGTGGAATATAATACAGAAGATACAGCTTGGATGTCATAAATAACAATAAATTGTTTAATCTTGCTGAGTTGTAAATATATGATTGCCAGAGGTCTTTAGTTCACCGGAACATAGTATGGGGGCAGGGGCACTTAGCAAATAGGCAGTTATTATTTTCCAACCAGACAGAAACTGGTCTGATGAAATTTATCTAAAAAGGCATACACATGTATTTTAATTAATTGTGACAATTACTCAGAGAAAACACATGGCCCTAAAGAGGCTGAGGGTTTTTTTGTTCTACTTATAAATGTATATGTATACTCACCTATATTCTACCCATGTATAAGTAAGAGAATGAGTTTTTGTTTTGGGGATATATATTTATACGTATCTATACAGACAGATATACACATACTTAATTTCTGTGTACCTATTAAGGTGCGGTGACAGATGGAAAGTATTTTTAAGCATTTAGATAGCTTATTCTCTAGCATATGTGTGCATATAGCCCCCCGATAAAGCTTTGTCTCTTTTCTGGATATATTTAACAAGAGGCTAGAACAGAGTCCAAAATGTCAGAAATGTTTGAACATTCCATAGAAATGAAGGAGGTGTTTCCAAATGACCTATGTTTCTATGGCAATAAATAGAACTTGTGCTGCGTTGGATGGGTCAGGAGTAAGGAATATAAACAGTGTAAGTATGGCTATTCCAGGCAGAAATCTACCTTGTAAGAACAGCTTTGTGCAGTGAGCTCGACAACATTGATCAGTTAGCAGTCCGGTTCAGTACAACATTGATCAGGTAGCAAGACGGTTCGGCAGTGCCAGTCGGAGACACAGATGGGGACAATCAAAGAAGATGCAGGTCAGGACAAGGATGCAGACATGCACCTGTCACTACCATGGACTTCAGCAGCTTCTTAGTGAGCAGGTTTATGATCAAAGAAGAAAGACATCGTTGATATGTAACCATGTTGCAATTAATTTGCTGTTTAGTTACTAGCAAACTACATCCAGTTTTTAGTTTTTAGGTTTTTTTTTCTTTTTTCTTTTTTGAAACAGGTTCTTGTTCTGTCATCCAGGTTGGAGTGCAGTCGTTATCCAAGCTCACTGCAGCCTTAAAATCCTGGGCTCCGTAGATCCTCCCACCTGAGCCTCCCAAGAAGCTGGGACTAAAGGTGAACACGACCATGGCCAGCTAATATTTCTAATTTTTATGTAGAGATGAGGCCTTGCTGTATTGCCCAGGCTGCTCTTGAGCTCCTGGCAGTGTAGATATTTCCATGTTTATACAGATGATGGTGTAGATATTTCCATGTTTATACAGATGAGTGTGTAGATATTTCAATGTTTTTAAAGATGGCGGTGTAGATATTTCCATGTTTATAGAGATGGCGGTGTAGATATTTCCATGTTTATACAGATAGCGGTGTAGATATTTCCACGTTTTTAAAGATAGCGGTGTAGATATTTCCAATTTTATACAGGTAGCGGTGTAGATATTTCCATGTTTACACAGATGGCGGTGTAGATATTTCCATGTTTATTGAGATAGCGGTGTAGACATTTCCATGTTTATACAGATAGTGGTGTAGATATTTCCATGTTTATAGAGATAGCGGTGTAGATATTTCCATATTTATACATATAGCGGTGTAGATATTTCCATGTTTATAGTGATAGCGGTGTAGGAATTTCCATGTTTATAGTGATAGCGGTGTAGATATTTCCATGTTTATACGGATAGCGGTGTAGATATTTCCATGTTTATACGGAGAGCGGTGTTGATATTTTCATGTTTACACAGATAGCGGTGTAGGTATTTCCATGCTAATACAGATAGCGGTGTAGATATTTGCATTTTTATACAGATGGCAGTGTAGATATTTCCATGTTTATACAAATGGCAGTGTGGATATTTCCATGTTTATGCAGATGGTGGTGTTGATATTTTCTTGTTTACAGAGATAGCGGTGTAGATATTTCCATCTTTGCACAGATTGCGGTGTAGGTATTTCCATCTTTACACAGATAGTGGTGTAGATATTTCCGAGTTTACAAAGATAGCTGTGTAGATATTTCCATGTTTACACAGATAGCGTTGTAGATATTTCCATGTTTATACAGATAGCAGTGTAGGTATTTCCATGTTTATACAGATAGCGGTGTAGATAATTCCATGTTTATAGAGATAGCAATGTAGATATTTCCATGTTTGTACAGATGGCGGTGATTATGTTTCCATCTATACACAGATTGCCGTGTAGGTATTTCCATGTGTATACAGATGGCATTGTAGATATTTCCATGTTTATACAGATGGTGGTGTAGATATTTCCATGTTTACACAGATGACTGTATAGGTATTTCCATGTTTATACAGATGGCTTTGTACATATTTCCATGTTTATAGAGATAGCGGTGTAGATATTTCCATGTTTCTACAGAAAGCGGTGCAGATATTTCCATGTTTATACAGACCGCGGTGTAGATATTTCCATGTTTATACAGATAGCGTTGCAGATATTTCCATGTTTATAGAGATGGCGGTGTATATATTTCCATGTTTCTACAGATAGCGGTGTAGATATTTCCATGTTTATACAGACCATGGTGTAGATATTTCCATGTTTATACAGATAGCGGTGCAGATATTTCCATGTTTGTACAGATGGCGGTGTTGATATTTCCATCTATACACAGATGACCGTGTAGATATTTCCATGTTTATACAGATGGCGGCGCAGATATTTCTATGGATATGTAGATGGCGGTGGAGATATTTCCATGTATATACAGATAGCGGTGTAGTTATTTATATGTTTATATAGAGAGTGGTGTGGATATTTCCATGTATGTACACATGGCTGTGTAGATATTTCCCTGTTTATACAGACCGCAGTGTAGATGTTTCCATGTTTGTAGAGATAGCGGTGTAGATATTTCCATGTTTGTACAGATGGCGATGTTGATGTCTCCATCTATACACAGATTGCCGTGTAGGTATTTCCATGTGTATACAGATGGCATTGTGGATATTTCCATGTTTATACAGATGGTGGTGTAGATATTTCCATGTTTATACAAATGACTGTATAGTTATTTCCATGTTTTTACAGAGGGCATTGTAGATATTTCTATGTTTATAGAGATAGCAGTGTAGATATTTCCATGTTTATACAGATGGCGGTGTAGATATTTCCATGTTTATACAGATAGCCGTGTAAATATTATCATGTTTATACAGATCACGGTGTAGATATTTCCATGTTTATAGAGATAGCCATGTAGATATTTCCATGTTTGTACAGATGGCGGTGATGATGTTTCCATCTATACAAAGATTGCCGTGTAGGTATTTCCATGTGTATATAGATGGCATTGTAGATATTTCCATGTTTATACAGATGGTGGTGTAGATATTTCCATGTTTACACAGATGACTGTATAGGTATTTCCATGTTTATACAGATGGCGTTGTACATATTTCCATGTTTATAGAGATAGCGGTGTAGATATTTCCATGTTTCTACAGAAAGCGGTGCAGATATTTCCATGTTTATACAGACCGCGGTGTAAATATTTCCATGTTTATACAGATAGCGTTGCAGATATTTCCATGTTTATAGAGATGGCGGTGTATATATTTCCAAGTTTATACAGATGGCGGTGTTGATATTTCCATCTATACACAGATGACCGTGTAGATATTTCCATGTTTATACAGATGGCGGCGCAGATATTTCTATGGATATGTAGACGGCGGTGTAGATATTTCCATGTATATACAGATAGCGGTGTAGTTATTTCCATGTTTATATAGAGAGCGGTGTAGATATTTCCATGTATGTACACATGGCTGTGTAGATATTTCCCTGTTTATACAGATGGCGGTGTAGATATTTCCATGTTTATACAGATAACTTTGTAAGTATTTCCATGTTTATACAGATGGCGGTGTAGATATTTCGATGTTTATAGACATAGCAGTGTAGATATTTCCATGTTTATACAAATAGCGGTGTAGTTATTTCCATGTTTATATAGATAGCGGTGTAGTTATTTCCATGTATATACACATGGCTGTGTAGATATTTCCATGTTTATACAGATGACGGTGTAGATATTTCCATGTTTATACAGATAACTTTGTAAGTATTTCCATGTTTATGCAGATGGGGGTGTAGATATTTCGATGTTTATGGAGATAGCAGTGGAGATATTTCCATGTTTATACAGATAGCGGTGTAGATATTTCCATATTTATACTGATCACGGTGTAGATATTTCCATGTTTAAACAGATGGCGGTGTAGATATTTCCTTGTTTATACAAATAGCGGTGTAGTTATTTCCATGTTTATACAGATGGCTGTGTAGATATTTCCATGTTTACACAGATGACTTTGTAGGTATTTCCATGTTTATAGAGATAGCGATGTAGATATTTCCATGTTCATAGAGATAGCGGTGTTGATTTTCCCATGTTTATAGAGATAGCGGTGTGGATATTACCATGTTTATACAGATAGGGGTGTAGATATTTCCATATTTATAGAGATGGCGGTGTAGATATTTCCATGTTTATACAGATCACGGTGTAGATATTTCCTTGTTTATACACATAGCAGTGTACATATTTCCATGTTTATAGAGACAGTGGTGTAGGTATTTCCATGTTTATACAGATAGCGGTGCAGAGATTTCCATGTTTATAGAGATGACTACGCAGATATTTCCATATGTATACAGAGGGCAGTGTAGATATTTCCATGATTATACAGATGGCAGTGTAGATATTTCCATGTTCCTTCATATGACTGTGTAGGTATTTCCATGTTTATACAGATGGATTTGTACATATTTCCATGTTTATAGAGATAGCGGTGCAGATATTTCCATGTTAATATAGACAGTGGTGTAAATATTTCCATGTTTATACAAATCATGGTGTAGATATTTCCATGTTTATACAGATACCGGTGTAGATATTTCCATGTTTATACAGACCGCAGTGTAGATGTTTCCATGTTTATAGAGATAGCGGTGTAGATATTTCCATGTTTGTACAGATGGCGGTGTTGATATTTCCATCTATACACAGATTGCCGTGTAGGTATTTCCATGTGTATACAGATGGCATTGTAGATATTTCCATGTTTATACAGATGGTGGTGTAGATATTTCCATGTTTATACAAATGACTGTATAGGTATTTCCATGTTTTTACAGATGGCATTGAAGATATTTCTACGTTTATAGAGATAGCAGTGTAGATATTTCCATGTTTATACAGATGGCGGTGTAGATATTTCCATGTTTATACACATAACGGTGTTGATATTTCCATGTTTATACAGATAGGCATGTAAATATTATCATGTTTATACAGATCACGGTGTAGATATTTCCATGTTTATAGAGATAGCGGTGTAGATATTTCCATGTTTCTACAGAAAGCGGTGTAGATATTTCCATGTTTATACAGACCGCGGTGTAAATATTTCCATGTTTATACAGATAGCGTTGCAGATATTTCCATGTTTGTACAGATGGCGGTGTTATTTCCATCTATACACAGATGACCGTGTAGATATTTCCATGTTTATACAGATGGCGGTGTAGATATTTCTATGGATATGTAGATGGCGGTGTGAATATTTCCATCTTTATACAGAAAGCGGTGTAGTTATTTCCTTGTTTATATAGATAGCGGTGTAGATATTTCCATGTATATACACATGGCTGTGTAGATATTTCCATGTTTATACAGATGGCGGTGTAGATATTTCCATGTTTATACAGATAACTTTGTAAGTATTTCCATGTTTATACAGATGGCGGTGTAGATATTTCGATGTTTATACAGATAGCTGTGGAGCTATTTCCATGTTTATACAGATAGCGGTGTAGATATTTCCATGTTTATACTGATCGCGGTGTAGATTTTTCCATGTTTATAGAGATGGCGGTGTAGATATTTCCATGTTCATAGAGATAGCGTTGTTGATTTTTCCATGTTTATAGAGATAGCGGAGTGGATATTTCCATGTTTATACAGATAGGTGTGTAGATATTTCCATGTTTATAGAGATGGCGGTGTAGATATTTCCATGTTTATACAGATCACGGTGCAGATGTTTCCATGTTTATACATATCATGGTGTAGATATTTCCATGTTTATACAGATCACGGTGTTGTTATTACTATGTTTATAGGGATAGCGGTGCAAATATTTCCACATTTATACAGATAGCGGTGTAGTTATTAGCATGTTTATACAGATAGCGGTGTAGATATTTCCATGTATAAACAGATGTCTGTGTATATATTTCCATGTTTAAACAGATGGCGGTGTAGATATTTCCTTGTTTATACAAATAGCGGTGTAGTTATTTCCATGATTATACAGATAGCGGTGTAGATATTTCCATGTATATACAGATGGCTGTGTAGATATTTCCATGTTTATACAGATGGCTGTGTAGGTATTTCCATGTTTATACAGATGACTTTGTAGGTATTTCCATGTTTATACAGATGGCAGTGTAGATATTTCCATGTTTATGGAGATAGCTGTGTAGATATTTCCATGTTTATACAGATAGCGCTGTAGATATTTCCATGCTTATACAGATCGCGGTGTAGCTATTTCCATGTTTATGCAGATCTTGGTGTAGCTATTTCCATGTTTATACAGATCACGGTGTATATATTTCCATGTTTATACAGATAGCGGTGCAGATATTTCCATGTTTATACAGATAGCACTGTAGATATTTCCATGTTTATACAAATCTCGGTATAGATATTTCCATGTTTATAGAGTTGGCGGTGTAGATATTTCCATGTTTATAGAGATAGCAGTGTAGATATATCCATGTTCATAGAGATAGCAGTGAGGATATTTCCATGTTTATACAGATAGCAGTGTAGATATTTCCATTTTATAGAGATAGCGGTTTAGATATTTCATATTTATACAGATAGCGGTGTAGATATTTCCATATTTATACAGATTGCGGTGTAGATATTTCCATGTTTATACACATGTCTGTATAGGTATTTCCATGTTTATACAGATGGCTTTGTAGATATTTCCATGTTTATAGAGATAGCGGTGCAGACATTTCCATGTTAATATAGACAGCGGTGTAAATATTTCCATGTTTATACATACAGCAGTGTAGATGTTTCCATGTTTATAGAGATAGCGGTGTAGATATTTCCATGTTTGTACAGATGGCGGTGTTGATGTTTCCATCTATACACAGATTGCCATTTATGTATTTCCATGTGTATACAGATGGCATTGTAGATATTTCCCTGTTTATACAGATGGTGTAGATATTTCCATGTTTATACAGATGACTGTATAGTTATTTCCATGTATTTACAGATGGCATAGTAGATATTTCCATGTTTATAGAGATAGCAGTGTAGATATTTCCATGTTTATACAGATGGCGGTGTAGATATTTCCATGCTTATACAGATCGCGGTGTAGATATTTCCATGTTTATGCAGATCGCAGTGTAGATATTTCCATGTTTATACAGATCACAGTGTAGATATTTCCATGTTTATAGAGATAGCGGTGTAGATATTTCCATGTTTGTATAGATGGCGGTGTTGATGTTTCCATCTATACACAGATTGCCGTGTAGGTATTTCCATGTTTATACAGATGGCATTGTAGATATTTCCATGTTTATACAGATGGTGGTGTAGATATTTCTATGTTTATACAGATGACTGTATACGTATTTCCATGTTTTTACAGATGGCGTTGTAGATATTTCCATCTTTATAGAGATAGAAGTGTAGATATTTCCATGTTTATACAGATGACGGTGTAGATATTTCCATGTTTATAGAGATAGCGGTGTAGATATTTCCATATTTATACAGATAAGTGTGTAGATATTTCCATGTTTATACTGATAGCGGTGTAAATATTTCCATATTTATACAGATCATGGTTTAGATATTTCCAGGTTTATAGAGATAGCGGTGTAGATATTTCCATGTTTATACAGATAACGGAGTAGATATTTCCATGTTTATACAGATAGCGGTGCAGATATTTCCTTGTTTGTACAGATGGTGGTGTTGATATTTCCATCTATACACAGATGACCGTGTAGATATTTCCATGTTTATACAGATGGCGGCACAGATATTTCTAAGGATATGTAGATGGCGGTGTAGATATTTCCATGTTTTTACATATGGGGGTGTAGATATTTCCATGTTTATACAGATGACTGTGTAGATATTTCCATGT
Source organism: Pan troglodytes (assembly GCF_028858775.2). Taxonomy (NCBI): domain Eukaryota; kingdom Metazoa; phylum Chordata; class Mammalia; order Primates; family Hominidae; genus Pan; species Pan troglodytes. The sequence goes on along the minus strand of NC_072419.2, from coordinate 4,632,199 downwards.
TTTTTACAGATAGTGGTGTAGATATTTCCATGTTTATTCAGATAGCGGTGTAGATATATCCATGTTTATACAGATTGCGGTGTAGGTATTTCCATGTTTATAAAGATAGCACTGTAGATATTTGCTTGTCTATACAGATAGCGGTGTAGATATTTCCATGTTTATACAGATAGCGGTGTAGATATTTCCATGTTTATAGAGATAGCGAAGGAGATATTTCCATGTTTTCACAGATAGCAATGTATATATTTGAATGTTTATACAGATAGCTGTCTAGATATTTCCATGTTTATACAGATAGCGGTGAACTTATTTTCAAGTTTATACAGATAGCGGTGGACATATTTTCATGTTTATAGAGATGGCAGTTTAGATATTTCCAAGTTTATACAGATAGCGGTGTCGATATTTCCGTGTTTATACAGATAGCGGTGCAGGTATTTCCATGTTTGTAGAGACAGCGGTGTAGATATTTCCATGTTTTTACAGATGGGGTGTAGATATTTCCATGTTTATACAGATGACTGTGTAGATATTTCCATGTTTTTTACAGATGGCGGTGTATATATTTCCATGTTACGCAGATAGCGGTGTGAATATTTCCATGTTTATACAGAGAGCGATGTAGATATTTCCATGTTTATAGAGATGCCTGTGTAGTTATTTCCATGTTCATACAGATTGCAGTGTAGATATTTCCATGTTTATACAGATAGTGGGGTAGATATTTCCATGTTTATAAAGATGACTGTGTAGGTATTTCCATGTTTATACATATGGCGGTGTAGATATTTCCATGTTTAGAGAGATAGCCAAGAAGATATTTCCATGTTTATACAGACAGCGCTGTAGACATTTCCATGTTTATAGAGATAGCGGTGCAGATATTTCCATAGTTATACAGATAGCGGTGTAGATATTTCCATGTTTATACAGATAGCGGTGTAGATGTTTCCATGTTTATACAGGTAGCGGTGTAGATATATCCATGTTTATACAGATCGTGGTGTATATATTTCCATGTTAATACAGATAGCGGTGTAGATATATCCATATTTACAGAGATAGAGGTGAACATATTTCCATATTTGCACAGATTGCGGTGTACATATTTCAACGTTTATACAGATAGTGGTGTAGATATTTCCATGTTTATACAGATAGCGGTGTAGTTATATCCATGTTCATAGAGATAGCAGAGAGGATATTTCCGTGTTTATACAGATAGCAGTGTAGATATTTCCATATTTATAGAGATAGCGGTTTTGATATTTCATATTTATACAGATAGCGGTGTAGGTATTTCCATGTTTATACAGATGAATGTGTAGATATTTCCATGTTTTTTACAGATAGCGGTGTAGATATTTCCATGTTTATACAGATAGCGGTGTAGATATATCCATGTTTATACAGATGGCGGTGTAGATATTCCCATGTTTATAAAGATAGCGCTGTAGATATTTGTTTGTTTATACAGATAGCAGTGTAGATATTTCCATGTTTATACAGATAGCGGTGTAGATATTTCCATGTTTATAGAGATAGCGAAGGAGATATTTCCATGTTTTCTCAGATAGCAATGTAGATATTTGAATGTTTATACAGATAGTGGTCTAGATATTTCCATGTTTACACAGATAGCGGTGGACATATTTTCAAGTTTATACAGATAGCGGTGGACGTATTTTCATGTTTATAGAGATGGCAGTGTAGATATTACCAAGTTTATACAGATAGCGGTGTCGATATTTCCGTGTTTATACAGATAGCGGTGCAGGTATTTCCATGTTTGTAGAGACAACGGTGTAGATATTTCCATGTTTTTACAGATGGGGTGTAGATATTTCCATTTTATACAGATGACTGTGTAGATATTTCCATGTTTTTTACAGATGGCGGTGTAAATATTTCCATGTTACGCAGATAGCGGTGTGGATATTTCCATGTTTATACAGATAGCGATGTAGATATTTCCATGTTTATAGAGATGGCTGTGTAGTTATTTCCATGTTTATACAGATTGCAGTGTAGATATTTCCATGTTTATACAGATAGTGGGGTAGATATTTCCATGTTTATACAGATGACTGTGTAGGTATTTCCATGTTTATACATATGGCGGTGTAGATATTTCCATGTTTAGAGAGATAGCCAAGAAGATATTTCCATGTTTATACAGACGGCGCTGTAGTCATTTCCATGTTTATAGAGATAGCGGTGTAGATATTTCCATAGTTATACAGATAGCGGTGTAGATATTTCCAAGTTTATACAGATAGCGGTGTAGATGTTTCCACGTTTATACAGATAGCGGTGTAGATATATCCATGTTTATACAGATCGTGCTGTATATATTTCCATGTTTATACAGATAGCGGTGTAGATATTTTCATGTATATACAGATAGCGGTGTAGATATTTCCATATTTACAGAGATAGAGGTGTAGATATTTCCATATTTGCACAGATTACGGTGTACATATTTCCACGTTTATACAGATAGTGGTGTAGATATTTCCATGTTTATACAGATAGCGGTGTAGATATATCCATGTTAATACCTATTGCGGTGTAGATATTTCCATGTTTATAAAGATAGCGGTGTAGATATTTCTATGTTTACACAGATTGCGGTGGATATATTTCCATGTTTATACAGATAGCGATGTAAATATTTCCATGTTTATACAGATAGCGGAGTAGATATATCCATGTTTATACAGTTAGCGGTGTAGACATTTCCATTTTTATACAGATAGCGGTGTAGATATTTCCATGTTTATACAGATAGCGGTGGAGATATTTCCAAGATTAGACAGATAGCGGTGGAGATATTTCAATGTTTATACAGATGACTGTGTAGATATTTCTATGTGTATACAGATGGCAGTGTAGATATTTCCATGTTTATACAGATGGCAGTGTAGATATTTCCATGTTTATACAGATTGCGGTGTGGCTATTTTCATGTTTATAGAAATAGCGGTGTAGGAATTTCCATGTTTATAGAGATGGCTGTGTAGATATTTCCATGTTTACACAGATGCCTGTGTAGGTATTTCCATGTATATCCAGAAGGCAGTGTTGATATTTTAATGTTTATAGAGATAGCGGTTTAGTTATTTCCATGTTTATACAGATGGCAGTGTAGATATTTCCATGTTTATACAGAAGTCGGTGAAGATATTTCCATGTTTTTAGGCATACCCATGTAGATATTTCCATGTTTATACAGATAGCGGTGTTGACATTTCCATGTTTATAGAGATAGCGGTGTAGATATTTCCATATTTATACAGATAGCGGAGTAGATATTTCCATGTTTATACAGATAGCAGTGGAGATATTAACATGTTTATACAGATAGCGGTATAGATATATCCATGTTTATACAGATTGTGGTGTTGATATTTCCATATTCACACAGATTGTGGTGTACATATTTCCATGTTTACACAGACAGCTGTGAAGATATTTCCATGTTTACACAGATAGTGTTGTAGATAATTCCATGTTTATAGAGATTGCAGTGTAGATATTTCCATGTTTATAAAGATAGCGGTGTAGATATTTCCATGTTTATACAGATAGCGGTGGAGATATTTCCATGTTTATATAGATAGCGCTGTAGTTATTTGCATGTTTATACAGATAGTGGTTTAGATATTTCCATGTTTATTCAGATGGCGGTGTAGATATTTCCATGCTTATACAGATATCGGTTTAGATATTTCCATGTTTATACAGATAGCTGTGTTGTTATTTCCATGTTTATACAGATAGCGGTGTAGATTGTTCCATGTTTATGGAGATGGCGATGTAAATATTTTCATGTTTACAGAGATGGTGGTGTAGATATTTCCATGTTTATACAGATGACTGTGTAAATATTTCCATTTATATACAGATGGCAGAGTAGATATTTCCATGTTTATACAGATAAAGGAGGAGATATTTCCTTGTTTATACAGATCGTGTTGTAGATGTTTCTACGTTTATACAGAGAGCCGTGTAGATATTTCCATGTTTATACAGGTAGCGGTGTTCATATTTCCATGTTTATACAGATCGTGGTGTAGATATTTCCATTTTTCTCAGATGGCAGTTTAGATATTTCCATGTTTATACAGATGGCGGTGTAGATATTTCCATGTTCATTCAGAAGGCGGTGTAGATATTTCCAGGTTTACAGAGATGGCGGTGTTGATATTTCTATGTTTATAGAGATAGCAGTGTAAATATTTCCATGTGTATAGAGATGGTGGTGTAGGTATTTCCATGTTTATAATGACAGTGGTGTAGATATTTCCATGTTTATTCAGATAGTGGTGTAGGTATTTCCATGTTTATACAGAGGTCGGTGTATGTAGTTCCATGTTTATGGAGATGGCCATGTTGATATTTCCATGTTTATACAGATAGCGGTGTAGACATTTCCATGTGTATAGAGATAGTGGTGTAGATATTTCCATATTTATACACATAGCGGAGTAGATATTTCCATGTTTATACAGATAGTGGTGTAGTTATTTCCATGTTTATAGAGATAGCTGTATAGATATATCCATGTTTATACAGATTGTGGTGTAGATATTTCCATGTTTATCCAGAAAGCGGTGTAGATATTTCCATGTTTATACAGAGATTGGTGTAGATATTTCCATGTTTACAGAGATAGAGGTGTAGATATTTCCATATTTGCAAAGATTGCGGTGTAGATATTTCCATCTTCACACAGATTGCGGTGTACATATTTCCATGTTTAAACAGACAGCTGTGTACATATTTCCATGTTTACACAGATAGTGTTGTAGATATTTCCATGTTTATACAGATTGCGATGTAGATATTTCCATGTTTATAAAGATAGCGGTGTAGATATTTCCATGTTTATACAGATAGCGGTGTAGATATTTCCATGTTTATACAGACAGCGTTGTAAATATTTCCATGTTTATACAGAGAGTGGTGGAGATATTTCCATTTTTATACAGATAGCGGTTGAGATATTTCCATGTTTCTAGAGATGGTGGTGTAGATATTTCCAAGTTTATGCAGGTAGCGGTGTAGATATTTCAATGTTTATAGAGATAGCGGTGTAGATATGTCCATGTTTATACATGTAGCGGTGTAGATATTTCCATGTTTACAGAGATAGCGGTGTAGATATTTCCATATTTATACAGATAGCGGTTTAGATATTTCTATGTCTATTCAGATGGTGGTGTAGATATTTCCATGTTTATACAGATAGCGGTGTGGCTATTGCCATGTTTATACAGATGGCTTTATAGATATATCCATATTTATACTGATAGTGGAGTAGATATTTTCATTGCTCTAAAGATAGCGGTTAAGATAATTCCAAGTTTACACAGATTGCGGTGGAGATATTTCCATGTTCATAGAGATAGCGATGGAGATATTTCCATGTTTGTACAGATAACGATGTAGATATTTCCATGTCTATGCAGATAGCGGTGTAGATATTTCCGTGTTTATGCAGATAGCGTTGTTGATATTTCCGTTTTTATAGAGATAGCCATGTAGATATTTCCATGTTCATAGAGATAGTGGTGTAGACATTTCCATGTTTATAGGGATAGCGGTGTGGTTATTTCCATATTTATACAGATAGCGATGTAGATATTTCCATGTTTATATGGATAGCGGTGCGGGTATTTCCATGTTTGTACAGATAGCGGTGTAGTTATTTCCATGTTTATACAGATGACTTTGTACATATTTCCATGTTTACACAGATGGCGGTGTAGTTATTTCCATTTTTATAGAGATAGCGGTGTAGATATATCCATGTTTATACAGATAGCTCTGTAGATATTTCCATGTTTATAGAGGTAGCGGTTTAGATATTTCTATATACAGATAGCGGTGTAGATATTTCCATGTTTATTCAGATGGCGGTGTAGATATTTCCATATTTATACAGATAGCGGTGTGGCTATTTCCATGTTTATACAGATGGCAGTGTAGATATTTCCATGTTTATACAGATAGCGGTGGAGATATTTCCATGTGTATACAGATGGCGGTGTAGATATTTCCATGTTTCTACAGATGACTGTGTAGACATTTCCATATTTTTACAGATGGCGGTGTAGATATTTCCATGTTTATACAGATAGCGGTTTTGCTATTTCCATGTTTATTCAGATAGCGATGTAGATATTTCCATGTTTATAGAGATGGCTGTGCAGATATTTCCATGTTTATAGAGATGGCTGAGTAGATATTTCCATGTTTATACAGATGGCAGTGTAGATATTTCCGTGTTTATTCAGATAGTGGTGTGGATATTTCTATGTTTATACAGATGACTGTGAAGGTATTTCCATGTTTTTACAGACGGCGGTGTAGATATTTCCATATTTATAGAAATAGCCATGTAGATATTTCCATGTTTATACAGATAGCAGTGTAGACATTTCCATGTTTATAGAGATAGCGGTGTAGACATTTCCATATTTATACAGATAGCGGTGTTGATATTTCCATGTTTATACAGATAGCGGTGTAGATGTTTCCATGTTTATACAGTTAGCGATGTAGGTATATCCATGTTTATACAGATCATGGTGTAGATATTTCCATGTTTATACAGACAGCGGTGTAGATATTTCCATGTTTATATAGATAGCAGAGTAGATATTTCCATATTTACAGAGATAGATGTGTAGATATTTCCATATTTCCACAGATTGCGGTGTAGTTATTTCCACGTTTATACAGATAGCTGTGTAGATATTTCCATGTTTATACAGATAACGGTGTAGATATTTCCACCTTTATACACAATACTGTGTAGATATTTCCATGTGTATACAGATGGCAGTGCAGATATTTCCAAGTTCATAGAGATAGCGGTGTAGAGATTTCCATGTATGTACAGATGGCGGTGTTGATATTTCCATCTATACACAGATGGCCGTGTAGATATTTCCATGTTTATACAGATGGTGGCGTAGATATTTCCATGTTTACACAGATGGTGGTGTAGATATTTCCGTGTTTATACACATGGCGGAGTAGATACTTCCATCTTTATGGAGATGGCAATGTAGATATTTTCATGTTTACAGAGAAGGCGGTGTAGATATTTCCATATTTATAGTGATAGCGGTGTAGATATTTCCATCTTTCTACAGATGGCAGTGTAGATATTTCCATGTTTATACAGCTGGCGGTGTAGATATTTCCATATTTATACAGATGTCTGTGTAGATATTTCCATGTGTATACAGATGGTATTGTAGGTATTTCCATGTTTATACAGATGTTGGTGTAGATATTTCCATGTTTATTCAGATGACTGTGTAGATATTTCCATGTTTTTACAGATGGCAGTGTAGATATTTCAATGTTTATAGAGATGGCGCTGTAGATATTTCCATGTTTATACAGATAACGATGGAGATATTTCCATGTTTATACAGAAAGCAGTGGAGATATTTCTATGTTTATACACATAGCGGTGTACATATTTCCATGTTTATAGAGACAGCGGTGTAGGTATTTCCATGTTTATACAGATAGCTGTGCAGATATTTCCATGTTTATACAGATGCATATGCAGATAGTTCCATATTTATACAGAGGGCTGTGTAGATATTTCTATGTTTATACAGATGGCAGTGTAGATATTTCCATGTTCCTACACATGACTGTGTAGGTATTTCCATGTTTATACAGATGGCTTTGTAGATATTAACATATTTATAGAGATAGCGGTGCAGATATTTCCATGTTTATACAGATAGCGGTGTATATATTTCCATGTTTATACAGATCGTGGTGTAGATATTTCCATGTTTATACAGATACCGGTGTAGATATTTCCATGTTTACACAGATGCTTATGCAGATATTTCCATATTTATACAGAGGGCTGTGTAGGTATTTCCATGTTTATACAGATAGCGGTGCAGATATTTCCAAGTTTTTACAGATATCGGTGTAGATATTTCCATGTTTACACAGATTGCGGTGTAGGTATTTCCCTCTTTCTACAGATGGCATTGTAGATATTTCCATGTTTATATAGATGGTGGTGTAGATATTACCATGTTTATAGAGATAGCGGTGTAGATATTTCCATGTTTTTACAGATCGTGGTGAAGATATTTCCATGGTTATACAGATCGCGGTGTAGATATTTCCATGTTTATACAGATGCCTATGCAGATATTTCCATATTTATACAGAGGCCTGTGTAGATATTTCCATGTTTATACAGATGGCAGTGTAGATATTTCCGTGTTCCTACACATGACTGTGTAGGTATTTCCATGTTTATACAGATGGCTTTGTAGATATTTCCTTGTTTATAGAGATAGCGGTGTAGATATTTCCATGTTTATAAAGATAGCAGTGTAGATATTTCCATGTTTATACAGAACGCGGTGTAGATATTTCTATGTTTTTACATATAGCGGTGCAGATATTTCCATGTTTGTACAGATGGCGGTGTTGATATTTCCATCTATACACAGATGACCGTGTAGCTATTTCCATGTTTATACAGATGGCGGCACCGATATTTCAATGGATATGTAGATGGCGGCGTAGATATTTCCATGTTTATACAGATAGCGGTGCAGTTATTTCCATGTTTATATATATAGCGGTGTAGATTTTTCCATTTATATACACATGGCTGTGTAGATATTTCCATGTTTATACAGATGGCGGTGTAGATATTTCCATGTTTATTCAGATAACTTTGTATTTCCATGTTTATACAGATGGCGGTGTAGATATTTCGATGTTTATAGACATAGCAGTGGAGATATTTCCATGTTTATACAGATAGCGATCTAGATATTTCCATGTTTATACTGATCGTGGTGTAGATATTTCCATGTTTATAGAGATGGCGGAGTAGATATTTCCATGTTCATAGAGATAGCTGTGTTGATTTTTCCATGTTTATAGAGATAGCGGTGTGGATACTTCCATGTTTATACACATAAGAGTGTAGCTATTTCCATGTTTATAGAGATGGCGATGTAGATATTTCCACGTTTATACAGATCACGGTGTAGATATTTTCATGTTTATACAGATCGCGGTGTAGATATTTCCTTGTTTATACAGATCATGGTGTACGTATGTCCATGTTCATACAGATTGCGTTGTTGATATTACCATGTTTACAGGGATAGCGGTGCAGATATTTACACATTTTTACAGATAGCGGTGTAGTTATTAGCATGTTTATACAGATAGCGGTGTAGATATTTCCATGTATAAACAGATGTCTGTGTATATATTTCCATGTTTAAAGAGATGGCGGTGTAGATATTTCCTTGTTTATACAAATAGCAGTGTAGATATTTCCATGTTTATACAGATAGCGGTGTAGATATTTCCATGTATATGCAGATGTCTTTGTAGATATTTCTATGTTTATACAGATGGTTGTGTAGATATTTCCGTGTTTATACAGATGACTTTGTAGGTATTTCCATGTTTATACAGATGGCAGTGTAGATATTTCCATGTTTATAGAGATAGCTCTGTAGATATTTCCATGTTTACACAGATTGCGGTCTAAATATTTCCATGTTTATACAGATCGCGGTGTAGATATTTCCGTGTTTATACAGATCGCGGTGTAGATATTTCCATGTGTATACATATAGCGGTGTAGATATTTCCATGTTTATACAGATGGCGGTGTACATATTTCCATGTTTATAGGGATGGCGGTGTAGATATTTCCATGTTTATAGAGATAGTGGTGTAGATATATCCATGTTCATAGAGATAGCAGTGAGGATATTTCCATGTTTATACAGATAGCCGTGTAGATATTTACACTTTTATAGAGATAGCGGTTTAGATATTTCATATTTATACAGATAGCGGTGTAGATATTTCCATGTTTATACAGATGGCTGTGCCGATATTTCCATGTTTATACAGAGTTCTCTGTAGATATTTCCATGTTTATATAGATGACAGTGCAGATATTTCCAGGTTTATACAGATGGCTGTGTAGATATTTCCATGTTTATAAAGATGGCTGTGTAGATATTTCCATGTTTATACAGATGACTTTGTAGGTATTTCCATGTTTATACAGATGGCGGTGTAGATATTTCCATGTTTATAGAGATAGCTGTGTAGATATTTCCATGTTTACACAGATAGCGGTTTAGATATTTCCTTGTTTATACAGATCGCGGTGTAGATATTTCCATGTTTATACAGATCGTGGTGTAGATATTTCCATATCTGTACAGATAGCGGTGTAGATATTTCCATGTTTATACAGATGACGGTGTAGATATTTCCATGTTTATAGAGATGGCGGTGTAGATATTTCCATGTTTATAGAGATAGCGGTGTAGATATATCAATGTTCATAGAGATAGCAGTGAGGATATTTCCATGTTTATACAGATAGCAATGTAGATATTTCCACTTTTATGGAGATAGCGGTTTAGATATTTCATATTTATACAGAGAGCGGTGTAGATATTTCCATGTTTATACATATAGCGATGTAGGTATTTCCATGTTTATACAGATGGCTGTGGGGATATTTCCATGTTAAGACAGAGTTCTCTGTAGATATTTCCATGTTTATATAGATGACAGTGCAGATATTTCCAGGTTTATACAGATGGCTGTGTAGATATTTCCATGTTTATACAGATGGCTGTGTAGATATTTCCATGTTTATACAGATGAATTTGTAGGTATTTCCATGTTTATACAGATGGCGGTGTAGTTATTTCCATGTTTATAGAGATAGCTGTGTAGATATTTCCATGTTTACACAGATAGCGGTTTAGATATTTCCATGTTTATACAGATCGCGGTGTAGATATTTCCACGTTTATACAGATCGCGGTGTAGATATTTCCATGTTTATACCGATAGCGGTGTAGATATTTCCATGTTTATACAGATGACGGTGTAGATATTTCCATGTTTATAGAGATGGCGGTGTAGATATTTCCATGTTTATAGAGATAGCGGTGTAGATATATCAATGTTCATAGAGATAGCAGTGAGTGTATTTCCATGTTTATACAGATAGCAGTGTAGATATTTCCACTTTTATAGAGATAGCGGTTTAGATATTTCATATTTATACAGAGAGCGGTGTAGATATTTCCATGTTTATACAGATTGCGGTGTAGATATTTCCATGTTTATACAGATAGCGGTGTAGATATTTCCACGTTTATACAGATGGCGGTGTAGATATTTCCATCTTTCTACAAATGGCAGTGTAGATATTTCTATGTTTATAGAGATGGCGGTGTAGATATTTCCATGTTTATATAGATGGCAGTGTAGATATTTTCTTGTTTATATAGATGGCGTTGTAGATACCTCCATGTTTAAAGAGATGGCGGTGTGTATATTTCCATGTTGATGGAGATAGCAGTGTAGATATTTCCATGTTTATAGAGATAGCGGTGTAGTTATTTCCATGTTTATAGAGATAGCGTTGTAGATATTTCCATGTTTCTACAGATGACTGTGTAGATATTTCCATGTTTGTACAGATGGCAGTGTAGATATTTCCATGTTTATAAAGATAGAAGTGTAGATAATTTCATGTTTATACATATTACGGTGGAGATTTGTCCATGTTTATACAGATAGCAATGGAGATATTTCCACGTTGATACACATAGCGGTGCAGATATTTCCATGTTTATACAGATAGCGTTGTAGATATTTCCATGTTTATACAGATGGCTGTGCCGATATTTCCATGTTTATACAGAGTTCTCTGTACATATTTCCATGTTTATGTAGATGACAGTGCAGATATTTCCAGGTTTATACAGATGGCTGTGTAGATATTTCCATGTTTATACAGATGGCTGTGTAGATATTTCCATGTTTATACAGATGACTTTCTAGGTATTTCCATGTTTATACAGATGGCGGTGTAGATATTTCCATGTTTATGGAGATAGCTGTGTAGATATTTCCATGTTTACACAGATAGCGGTTTAGATATTTCCTTGTTTATACAGATCGCGGTGTAGATATTTCCATGTTTATACAGATAGTGGTGTAGATATTTCCATATCTGTACAGATAGCGGTGTAGATATTTCCATGTTTATACAGATGACGGTGTAGATAGTTCCATGTTTATAGAGATGGCGGTGTAGATATTTCCATGTTTATAGAGATAGCGGTGTAGATATATCAATGTTCATAGAGATAGCAGTGAGGATATTTCCATGTTTATACAGATAGCAATGTAGATATTTCCACTTTTATAGAGATAGCGGTTTAGATATTTCATATTTATACAGAGAGCGGTGTAGATATTACCATGTTTATACATATAGCGATGTAGGTATTTCCATGTTTATACAGATGGCTGTGCCGATATTTCCATGTTAATACAGAGTTCTCTGTAGATATTTCCATGTTTATTTAGATGACAGTGCAGATATTTCCAGGTTTATACAGATGTCTGTGTAGATATTTCCATGTTTATACAGATGGCTGTGTAGATATTTCCATGTTTATACAGATGAATTTGTAGGTATTTCCATGTTTATACAGATGGCGGTGTAGTTATTTCCATGTTTATAGAGATAGCTGTGTAGATATTTCCATGTTTACACAGATAGATGTTTAGATATTTCCATATTTATACAGATCGCGGTGTAGATATTTCCATGTTTATACAGATCGCGGTGTAGATATTTCCATGTCTATACAGATAGCGGTGTAGATATTTCCATGTTTATACAGATGACGGTGTAGATAGTTCCATGTTTATAGAGATGGCCGTGTAGATATTTCCATGTTTATAGAGATAGCGGTGTAGATATATCAATGTTCATAGAGATAGCAGTGAGGATATTTCCATGTTTATACAGATAGCAGTGTAGATATTTCCACTTTTATAGAGATAGCGGTTTAGATATTTCATATTTATACAGAGAGCCGTGTAGATATTTCCATGTTTATACAGATGGCTGTGTAGATATTTCCATGTTTATACAGATGGCGGTGTAGATATTTCCATGTTTATACAGATAGCGGTGTAGGTATTTCCACATTTATACAGATGGCGGTGTAGATATTTCCATCTTTCTACAAATGGTAGTGTAGATATTTCCATGTTTATAGAGATGGCGGTGTAGATATTTCCATGTTTATATAGATGGCAGTGTAGATATTTTCTTGTTTATGTAGATGGCGTTGTAGATACCTCCATGTTTAAAGAGATGGCGGTGTGTATATTTCCATGTTGATGGAGATAGCGGTGTAGATATTTCCATGTTTATAGAGATAGCGGTGTAGTTATTTCCATGTTTATAGAGATAGCGGTGTAGATATCTCCATGTTTCTACAGATGACTGTGTAGATATTTCCATGTTTGTACAGATGGCAGTGTAGATATTTCCATGTTTATAGAGATAGAAGTGTAGATATTTTCATGTTTATACATATTGCGGTGGAGATTTGTCCATGTTTATACAGATAGCAATGGAGATATTTCCACGTTAATACACATAGCGGTGTAGATATTTCCATGTTTATACAGATGGCTGTGCCGATATTTCCATGTTTATACAGAGTTCTCTGTAGATATTTCCATGTTTATATAGATGACAGTGCAGATATTTCCAGGTTTATACAGATGGCTGTGTAGATATTTCCATGTTTATACAGATGGCTGTGTAGATATTTCCATGTTTATACAGATGACTTTGTAGGTATTTCCATGTTTATACAGATGGCGGTGTAGATATTTCCATGTTTATAGAGATAGCTGTGTAGATATTTCCATGTTTACACAGATAGCGGTTTAGATATTTCCATGTTTATACAGATCGCGGTGAAGATATTTCCATGTTTATGCAGATCACGCTGTAGATATTTCCATGTTTATACAGATAGCGGTGTAGACATTTCCATGTTTATACAGATGACGGTGTAGATATTTCCATGTTTATAGAGATGGCGGTGTAGATATTTCCATGTTTATAGAGATAGCGGTGTAGATATATCAATGTTCATAGAGATAGCAGTGAGTATATTTCCATGTTTATACAGATAGCAGTGTAGCTATTTCCACTTTTATAGAGATAGCGGTTTAGATATTTTATATTTATACAGAGAGCGGTGTAGATAATTCCATGTTTATACAGATTGCGGTGTAGATATTTCCATGTTTATACAGATAGCGGTGTAGATATTTCCACGTTTATACAGATGGCGGTGTAGATATTTCCATTTTTCTACAAATGGCAGTGTAGATATTTCCATGTTTATAGAGATGGCGGTGTAGATATTTCCATGTTTATATAGATGGCAGTGTAGATATTTTCTTGTTTATGTAGATGGCGTTGTAGATACCTCCATGTTTAAAGAGATGGCGGTGTGTATATTTCCATGTTGATGGAGATAGCTGTGTAGATATTTCCATGTTTATAGAGATAGCGGTGTAGTTATTTCCATGTTTATAGAGATAGCGTTGTAGATATTTCCATGTTTCTACAGATGACTGTGTAGATATTTCCATGTTTCTACAGATGGCAGTGTAGATATTTCCATGTTTATAAAGATAGAAGTGTAGATAATTTCATGTTTATACATATTGCGGTGGAGATTTGTCCATGTTTATACAGATAGCAATGGAGATATTTCCACGTTGATACACATAGCGGTGTAGATATTTCCATGTTTATACAGATAGCGTTGTAGATATTTCCATGTTTATACAGATGGCTGTGCCGATATTTCCATGTTTATACAGAGTTCTCTGTAGATATTTCCATGTTTATATAGATGACAGTGCAGATATTTCCAGGTTTATACAGATGGGTGTGTAGATATTTCCATGTTTATACAGACGGCTGTGTAGATATTTCCATGTTTTTACAGATGACTTTGTAGGTATTTCCATGTTTATGCAGATGGCGGTGTAGATATTTCCATGTTTATAGAGATAGCTGTGTAGATATTTCCATGTTTACACAGATAGCGGTTTAGATATTTCCATGTTTATACAGATCGCGGTGAAGATAATTCCATGTTTATACAGATAGCGGTGTAGATATTTCCATGTTTATACACATGACGGTGTAGATATTTAAATGTTTATAGACATGGCGGTGTAGATATTTCCATGTTTATAGAGATAGCGTTGTAGATATATCAATGTGCATAGAGATAGCAGTGAGGATATTTCCATGTTTATACAGATAGCAGTGTAGATATTTCCACTTTTATAGAGATAGCGGTTTAGATATTTCATATTTATACAGAGAGCGGTGTAGATATTTCCATGTTTATACAGATTGCGGTGTAGATATTTCCATGTTTATACAGATAGCGGTGTAGATATTTCCACGTTTATACAGATGACCGTGTAGATATTTCCATGTTTATAGAGATGGCGGTGTAGATATTTCCATGTTTATAGAGATAGCGGTGTAGTTATATCAATGTTCATAGAGATAGCAGTGAGGATATTTCCATGTTTATACAGATTGCGGTGTAGATATTTCCATGTTTATACAGATAGCGGTGTAGATATTTCCACGTTTATACAGATGGCGGTGTAGATATTTCAATCTTTCTACAAATGGCAGTGTAAATATTTCCATGTTTATAGAGATGGCGGTGTAGATATTTCCATGTTTATATAGATGGCAGTGTAGATATTTTCTTGTTTATGTAGATGGCGTTGTAGATACCTCCATGTTTAAAGAGATGGCGGTGTGTATATTTCCATGTTGATGGAGATAGCGGTGTAGATATTTCCATGTTTATAGAGATAGCGGTGTAGTTATTTCCATGTTTATAGAGATAGCGTTGTAGATATTTCCATGTTTCTACAGATGACTGTGTAGATATTTCCATGTTTGTACAGATGGCAGTGTAGATATTTCCATGTTTATAAAGATAGAAGTGTAGATAATTTCATGTTTATACATATTGCGGTGGTGATTTGTCCATGTTTATACAGATAGCAATGGAGATATTTCCACGTTGATACACATAGCGGTGCAGATATTTCCATGTTAATACAGATAGCGGTGTAGATATTTCCATGTTTATACAGATGGCTGTGCCGATATTTCCATGTTTATACAGAGTTCTCTGTAGATATTTCCATGTTTATATAGATGACAGTGCAGATATTTCCAGGTTTATACAGATGGCTGTGTAGATATTTCCATGTTTATACAGACGGCTGTGTAGATATTTCCATGTTTATACAGATGACTTTGTAGGTATTTCCATGTTTATACAGATGGCGGTGTAGATATTTCCATGTTTATAGAGATAGCTGTGTAGATATTTCCATGTTTACACAGATAGCGGTTTAGATATTTCCATGTTTATACAGATCGCGGTGTAGATATTTCCATGTTTATACAGATCGCGGTGTAGATATTTCCATGTTTATACCGATAGCGGTGTAGATATTTCCATGTTTATACAGATGACGGTGTAGATATTTCCAGGTTTATAGAGATGGCAGTGTAGATATTTCCATGTTTATAGAGATAGCGGTGTAGATATATCAATGTTCATAGAGATAGCAGTGAGTATATTTCCATGTTTATACAGATAGCAGTGTAGATATTTCCACTTTTATAGAGATAGCGGTTTAGATATTTCATATTTATACAGAGAGCGGTGTAGATATTTCCATGTTTATACAGATTGCGGTGTAGATATTTCCATGTTTATACAGATAGCGGTGTAGATATTTCCACGTTTATACAGATGGCGGTGTAGATATTTCCATCTTTCTACAAATGGCAGTGTAGATATATCCATGTTTATGGAGACGGCGGTGTAGTTATTTCCATGTTTATATAGATGGCAGTGTAGATATTTTCTTGTTTATGTAGATGGCGTTGTAGATACCTCCATGTTTAAAGAGATGGCGGTGTGTATATTTCCATGTTGATGGAGATAGCGGTGTAGATATTTCCATGTTTATAGAGATAGCGGTGTAGTTATTTCCATGTTTCTACAGATGACTGTGTAGATATTTCCATGTTTCTACAGATGGCAGGGTAGATATTTCCATGTTTATAAAGATAGAAGTGTAGATAATTTCATGTTTATACATATTGCGGTGGAGATTTGTCCATGTTTATACAGATAGCAATGGAGATATTTCCACGTTGATACACATAGCGGCGTAGATATTTCCATGTTTATACAGATAGCGTTGTAGATATTTCCATGTTTATACAGATGGCCGTGCCGATATTTCCATGTTTATACAGACTTCTCTGTAGATATTTCCATGTTTATATAGATGACAGTGCAGATATTTCCAGGTTTATACAGATGGCTGTGTAGATATTTCCATGTATATACAGATGACTTTGTAGGTATTTCCATGTTTATACAGACCGCGGTGTAGATATTTCCATGTTTATAGATATAGCTGTGTAGATATTTCCATGTTTACACAGATAGCGGTTTAGATATTTCCATGTTTATACAGATCGCGGTGTACATATTTCCATGTTTATACAGATCGCGGTGTAGATATTTCCATGTTTATACAGATAGCGGTGTAGATATTTCCACGTTTATACAGATGGCGGTGTAGATATTTCCATCTTTCTACAAATGGCAGTGTAGATATTTCCATGTTTATAGAGATAGCGTTGTAGATATATCAATGTGCATAGAGATAGCAGTGAGGATATTTCCATGTTTATACAGATAGCAGTGTAGATATTTCCACTTTTATAGAGATAGCGGTTTAGATATTTCATATTTATACAGAGAGCGGTATAGATATTTCCATGTTTATACAGATTGCGGTGTACATATTTCCATGTTTATACAGATAGCGGTGTAGATATTTCCGCGTTTATACAGATGCCGGTGTAGATATTTCCATCTTTCTACAAATGGCAGTGTAGATATTTCCATGTTTATAGAGATGGCGGTGTAGATATTTCCATGTTTATATAGATGGCAGTGTAGATATTTTCTTGTTTATGTAGATGGCGTTGTAGATACCTCCATGTTTAAAGAGATGGCGGTGTGTATATTTCCATGTTGATGGAGATAGCGGTGTAGATATTTCCATGTTTATAGAGATAGCGGTGTAGTTATTTCCACGTTTATAGAGATAGCGGTGTAGATATTTCCATGTTTCTACAGATGACTGTGTAGATATTTCCATGTTTGTACAGATGGCAGTGTAGATATTTCCATGTTTATAGAGATAGAAGTGTAGATATTTTCATGTTTATACATATTGCGGTGGAGATTTGTCCATGTTTATACAGATAGCAATGGAGATATTTCCACGTTAATACACATAGCGGCGTAGATATTTCCATGTTTATACAGATAGCGTTGTAGATATTTCCATGTTTATACAGATGGCTGTGCCGATATTTCCATGTTTATACAGAGTTCTCTGTAGATATTTCCATGTTTATATAGATGACAGTGCAGATATTTCCAGGTTTATACAGATGGCTTTGTAGATATTTCCATGTTTATACAGACGGCTGTGTAGATATTTCCATGTTTATACAGATGACTTTGTAGGTATTTCCATGTTTATACAGATGGCGGTGTAGATATTTCCATGTTTATAGAGATAGCTGTGTAGATATTTCCATGTTTACACAGATAGCGGTTTAGATATTTCCATGTTTATACAGATCGCGGTGAAGATATTTCCATGTTTATACAGATCGCGGTGTAGATATTTCCATGTTTATACAGAGAGCGGTGTAGATATTTCCATGTTTATACAGATGACAGTGTAGATATTTCCATGTTTATAGAGATAGCGGTGTAGATATATCAATGTGCATAGAGATATCAGTGAGGATATTTCCATGTTTATAGAGATAGCTGTGTAGATATTTCCATGTTTACACAGATAGCGGTTTAGATATTTCCATGTTTATACAGATCGCGGTGTAGATATTTCCATGTTTATACAGATCGCGGTGTAGATATTTCCATGTTTATACAGATTGCGGTGTAGATATTTCCATGTTTATACAGATGGCGGTGTAGATATTTCCACGTTTAGACAGATGGCGGTGTAGATATTTCCATCTTTCTACAAATGGCAGTGTAGATATTTCCATGTTTATAGAGATGGCGGTGTAGATACTTCCATGTTTATATAGATGGCAGTGTAGATATTTTCTTGTTTATGTAGGTGGCGTTGTAGATACCTCCATGTTTAAAGAGATGGCGGTGTGTATATTTCCATGTTGATGGAGATAGCGGTGTAGA